>NW_026913510.1:1392500-1585868 GCF_034315485.1 Pezoporus occidentalis | reverse complement strand
AAGGAAAGGTAAAAGATCTTGAACCTGAAAGGAGGGAACAACTCTGGTAAAACATGAATCATTTCTGCTGGGGGAGAGCATGTGCTTACATTGTTTCCCTCTGCGCCCTTCTGCTACAAAACCAGATGTGTTCATCATCACTGCATGAGCACAAATGGTGTAGCTGTTTGTTCGTCACACCGTCACACCACTCATTAATGCAGTTGGATGATGTGAATTTGCTGGACTGAAGCCTCTCAAGCTTGTGCTTGGAATTGGAGGCCTAATTCCACACTGTCCAGCTCTCCAGTTTATCCATAAAGTGGATAAATCCACTGTCCATATTAGAGACGTGCTTAGGGTCAAGCAGGAAGTAGGAACGTAACTACATGGTGTACAAATACAGTTGTTAAGGCAGAGCAGTTGCTTTGGTTCTGCAAGAGACCCCAGACTGCAGCTGCTGCCTAAGAGCTAGACCCCGCCTTCCAGGGCACTCTTCCTGCAATTTCAGTACCCTTTTGGGTCTTTCTTTCTGTGGTGCTTCTTTCCTTTTGAGAAAACCTCTATTCTAATGCATCAGTGCATTGCAGACAAACACTGCTGCAGTATCCAGTAGTTGCCTTGTTTGGCTTTAATCTTCTTTCTCCTTGGCCAAAGTCTTGTACTGTACTATTAGCTGAACAAAGCAAATGTCATTATGTTCTACTTTGTATGATGCTATATTATCAGCCGGTTCAGAACAATTGCATCTACTGTGTGAGCCTCTTCTGTTGTAGTTCGTGGAGTAATTCATAGCATCTGTAGATATTTATGCTTGCTAGACTGGTACTAAGAATAGTTGCAACTTAAATTACATGCAGGTGAAATAGGTAGACCTGATGTTTGTAGAATGTAATTCCACGTTCTTATAATAAAAACTTGCATGATTTATACTTACTCCAGCAGGAAAGGTGAAAGGTTGCTGTTCATAAATGCACTGAATTAGAAAATGTAAGATGCCAGCATCTTAATTAAAATTCCATACAGTAAACTTTTTAAATGCAGTTTAATGTTGGCCTAGATTTTATACAAGGGGAAAATTACTATATATGTTCACACTCCTCATGGTAGTGCTAGTGTTAAATCATGTTCTTGACTGTATTATGTTAACTCAGCTTCCAGTTTGTCTTTAGAAACAAACAAGTTAACCCCTATGATGAATGGTCCTGGACTGCTAAACCCCAGCACCTGAGTTTCCTGCGCTAAACTGCCCCCTTCAACCCAAATTTAATGTAGAAAGGAATGAATGAAAAATAGCAGCAGTGTTTTGTCTGCTTAAGTTCAGTTTAAACACCTTTAGACTGCCAAACTTTAATCTGCTTGAATTCCTAAGTTTCTTATGTTACTTAATGTTGGAACTTAATTGAGCACATGTGCATGCAAAGCATGTGATGGGGTCTGTGAATTTTCTTCTCAGATGTTCAGGTGATCTTTGCAAACCACTACAAGGGACAGAGGCTATTTGGTTTGAGTGTGAAACTTAATTTCATATATGGAGTGCCTGTCATGAATAATTTTGTCTGAATTTGGGGCAAGAGGGAAGCAGGTGGTTGTAATCCCTGCTGTATCTGGAATTTGCTATGCCTGTGACTTCACACGTGGCTCTTCCTGAGCACCTCCATCTAAAAAATTAAGCTTTGAAGATACAGAAGAGACAAACTACTGAACAACTTTCATTTCAAGTCAGAGCCATATTGCTGCACGTCAGCTTGTATTGATTTTTAACTAGGTCTTTGGCTTTGCAAATAGGATTTACCTCATTTGACTACAAGAACTGCAGCAGCGACTTTATCTCTGATGTAAGGAATGGTTGTTTTAGTGAAGTGCCTAATCACATGGCAGAATGGTAGAGGTTGTTTGCTCTTTCCCGTTCATATCTGGTGTTCCATGTTTTTTTCTGCTTTCTAGTTATATATGATGAAATAAACGTTGCATTTTTTGAATATAAGAATACATACCAAACTTCCAGGGAAATGAGGGATAACTGAAGAGCTGCAAAAACTGAACAGCATGTTTGCCTCTCAGAGTGAATTTGATCAGAGATTAGATTTTGCCCACAGAGGTGTTAGGAATACTTTAGAGAGATGATTCTTTTTCCACAAAATGCATAAATAGAAATGGTTTTGTGAACTACTTGCTTTGTAGCTTAATGCAAGGGGGGAAAAATAACTTCTCCTTTGGTTTATTTCAAATGCAGTTTAAAAATCTGCAGTGGGTTTTGAACTGAAGTGGGGTTTTTTAGACACCTGAATTGAAAAACTTCCTGTATTCCTACACCTTTCACTTCTCATTTGAGCAGGGGGAAATTCTTTTCCAGTTAACTTTTTTTTTCACCAAAAAGTTTTAAACTGTGCCTTAGCAAGCCTCAAGCATATCACATTATGAAGAATACTGTATTGTTTTCTTCCTGTCAGCATGACTTTGTACTGATGAAGCAGTATGTCTTCCTAAATGAAAGTTGCTTAAAGCTGAGGCTATCTGAGCACTTCAGTGCTCACAAAATGCTCAGTGTTACTCAAGGCAGAAGTCAAATGTCAAGAGCTTTACTCCACAGAAAGGTTAATAGTTTCTTACATAAAGACAGCATTTTTCTTGCTGTTTTTCACTTTATCAGTAGTAGAAGATGCAGGCATTAGGACTGTGATGGGGTATTTTTAATCTATACAACTAACACTTCCAATGATTTTCAGTGGACACCGTCCATGTCTCCAACTTGAGTTATCACAGGTAATGATAGTAATGCAAGTAATTAAATGCATGAAGTGAAAATTCAGTTTGCAGGGAGGGACCAGTTGTCATCTGTTTGTGGTAGGATGTGATGTCAGTCAGATAGTATGTTCAAAAGGCAGTTTTCATCATGATTTAGTGAGATGTTAGGACCAGTCTTTTGTAGAAGTTTGTTTTTATAACTTAAAGGCCGTCCTCAAGTTTCCCTCTTAGCTTCATTAAATGAAGTTTCTTCAATATAATGAATTTGTACCATTGTTGGACTTTATCATTGCTGAGGCTAGGCTGTAACCTCTTTAGGGGTAGGTTAGTGTCTGAGGTATAAATGCATCAGGCTGTATGTGGTGCTTCTGATCTAAAGCTTAGCCATGGTATGAGTTACCATCAGTAAGAGTATTTGGGTTTGAGTCACTCTGACTTATCTGTAGGAAACATAAGTCCAGGAAGTGAAATAACGACCTGTGAAGCCCTCAGAGGGAGAGATGCCACCCATCGAACTCGCTCCATCTCTACTGGCTAGGTGCAGGGAAGCAACAGAAAAAGCTGTATGTTACTCCATGCTTGGGCTGCCTCTTCAGTGTGTTGTGCTTGGATTGGTTGCTGATATTCCAGGAAATTCTAGGGTGCCCTCGTCACTAGGACCAATGCATCACACACCTTTCATGGTAAAGACCTTAACAGTCAAGAAACCCTGTATGCTGGTGTCTCTTAAAGCAGCATCTCTTGTATAGTCATAGGCAAAAGTCTCAGGATGGGAAGGAACGGAAACAGACAGATAACTAGTCTAATTAGTCTGCTGAATTCCCTCTCTTCCTAAGCCTGTGGCTTTAGGGAGCAGCTCATCCTGTTGTGATGACTAGTGCCGAGAAGCAGTAGGATGGGCTTAGGGCTTCTGGTAGTTTCAGGCTCCTCTGCTGCTTGCTCTGTGCCAGCTGCTGCAGCTGCACCTCTTCAGAGCAGCTGTATCTTCCACCCCATTCAAAACTGGGGGGGAAATGGGTGGACTTGGTGTATGATGGGGGCATAGGGAAGAAGCATGAGAACTGCTGTTCCTATTATACGCCAGGTTTTCATGCACGTAAATGACTTATTTTTCCCTTGACTACTGTAGCAAATGCTCCAGTTTTTGTTAGTAAAACAAAAGCAACCTTTTTATTGCTTTTTATATTTGGAAAGTGATGTATTGCGGGTTTCTGAACTGGAGGTTTAGTAAGGAGTACAGACATTAGCTTCCTTTCAAGCTCCTCTGGGCCTTTCTTGTTTGCTTTGTATGGCAAGGGTCTAGAGAGATTTCTTTTATTTCCTTCCCTGCCATTGTTTTTGGTACAAAGTTGGGGTTTTTTTTCTTAATATTCAGACATTTTATCGCCTCACTTCTTTTAAAACTGAGTTTCTTTTTTTCTTCCATCACACAAAAGAATACTTTTAGCTGATTGAGTTCTATCCATTGCCAACTGTGGACTCTTTTGTCTTGTTAGTCCAGCATCCTTTATAAAATGAGGACCATTGAGCAAGTACTCGCAGGCTCCCCACTGAGCACAATTGTGCTTGAAAGGTGTGGTACTGTACCAGTGTAACATGGAAAGCTGCAGTTCAGGGGGCTTGAATGCATTGCAATTTCTACCTTTTGCTTTGTGAAAGAAGTGGGATTGTGCTGTGAGATAATAAATCCACCTATTTGTAGTTCGGTGAGGTTGTGACAAGTGGGGGAACAAAGAATCAGTTGAATGCACTTGCTGTTGTGTTGAAGCCGGCTAAAAGTTCCCATTGAAGTGGTTTCAGCACAGTACAGCTAACAGGCAGTTTTCCATTTATGTACACAAACCTTCTAGAAGGACAGCTGTGTGGTTGGATTAATTTCTAGCAGTAAATTGAATAAAAGATATTTTGAAGGGGGACTTGGGAATTCCTTTCTAAAAGGTTGAAAGCAGAACTTTCAAAGCTTTCCTTTCTTTGACCCCTTTCGTTCCCCGTACCTACTATAAGATTTAAAGAACTGAAAATATTGTCCCCTCTATGGAGATACACAACAGGAAATGTGTTCTTTCTCAAAGCAATGAGATAGAATTAGGATTAAAATATCCTTTAACACTTTCAACATCAAAAATACACTGCTTTGCTTAAGGAAATATGACAAATTCACAGTTCTTAGTCAGGAAAAGGAGCTCAAATGTTTGTATGTGAATAAGCTGTGAGCTGCGTAGAAATGTTTTGAAAACAAATACATTTTATACCAATACTGTTCTCGTAGGAAAGTGAAATTTGGAAACATAAAGCTTTTCGATCATGCAGTGTTACCAGTTTTGTTGATGCTAGTCACATGCAAAATTGGATGTGCTAACAAAGGCTTTGGTGAATTCCTTCTGATGGAACTACGGTCAACAGTTGTTTTGTTGTTTCTGAAAGTTGATCTTTGGATGTAGGTCTTGGAGTTGCATAAATCAACTTCTAAATTAGGGCTTGTGTCTGTCCAAGCAAAGTAAATTAGCCCTTATAGAGCCTTCTAGCCTGAAAGCTATGACCATCTATTACAAGATAGGAAAGTTGTTTGAGCATGATAAGAGTTGTGTGCAGTACAGGCATAAAACTTAACTTCTGACCACTAGTGAGAGTTTCAATGTGGTATGTGTGGGCTGGGAGAATACTGAGGCACCAGTGATGGTGAAGCACCATCCCATACCAGAACTGCTGTTCAGTCAGTCTGATTGTGCTGTGACTAAACTCTAAAACCCAAGTGCTTTTGCTTTTTGCCTTTGCCCAGACTTTTCCACAAGTAAACTTTGTATGTAATTTGATGTAGGAATGCCCAAGGAACTGTATGAGCTTGCAGAGTGGCAGTGGGCTTGTCTGCAAAATGATCCATATATAACATTGATCTTCAAGGGTCAGGCAGATCACCTCAGTGGGGTTTCCTCATTCTCTTACCCAGTTATATAAAGGTGAGGCTTACTAATTGGGAGTTCTAAATCTGTAAAGTTTTGTTTAAAAAGCACCCAAAGATACTGTTAAGCTGCTTGTGTGGCTGCTGATGTGCATTGCTGAAACAGATTATCCAGTGCTTTAGAAGAGCATCTGGAATATAGCACACTGGGAGTGTTGCAATGTTCCCATTTCATCTGAATATATCAACAAATATAAAATACTTAAGAAGTGACAAATGGGGAGAGGAAGCTGAAAATGGGTGCGAAAGTTGGTCTTGTTCCCTGTGGATCGACTTGTAATGAAACGATTGCCATGTGTAGGAGAAACTGGAGTCACTTAACCAGTAAGATGATGAAAGCTAGCAGAGCTTTATTCTCCTGGCTCTTACCACCTCTGAGAGGAGCCCTGACCATTTCACCCTTCTCTCACTGTGTAAGGCAGAGCTTAGAAGTTTCTCACTTGTTAAAATCTAAGTTCTGCTGTCTGTGTAGGTCTGTTTCTTCTTAAATGCTGCTTCTGGATTCTAGTCAAGGATCCCTTAGAGTTATGTGAGGAGTTTAGACAATTTATCCCTTTATCTGAGGGACAGAGGTAGCATTTTTACTGAGGTTTTCTTTTCTTTTTACTTTGTCTAAATAAAGGTGAGTTCCCCTCTGTTCTCTGTATACTTTTCATTTAAACAAGATTGCTCAAATTCCTGAGCTCTGGTTCAAACAGTAACCAAATATAAGACAAACTAAGCTGATTCTGGAGCACAGTGCTTTCTAAGAAGGCTTGGTTTTCCCCTGTTGGAGGTTAACCAAATGTGCTGTTGCCTTGTGGACTCTGGCTGAGGTGATGCCTCAGGGCTCATTGTCTGCATGCTTGGGAACTTTGGGAAACTAATTGTTGACTGGGTTGCAGTGCAGCTGTCTGACTTGAATGCTGATGTTACCAAACGCTGTGCTCTCGGTTTGCCAGAAAGCTAATAACATCAAACTGGGCGTCTGTAATTCCTCATTCAGTTAACTAAAGCTGGGGTTTTGGACCCTTCTGCATAAAAAAGGGGACGGGTAGTTTTTCTCACTAGTGGGAAGCTCCATAGGCAAAACACCTGTGCAAAACCAGATTATGTAGTAAGTACTTTTCTTCGTGCCTCTCATGTTTCCAGGATTACTTTAGACTTGTGGCGTTCTGACTTTTGAGTACGTGCCCTCAATCCACTCAGGAATTTAAGGAATTTGCTCTCCTCATGGTTAACATATTTGTGTATCTTTTTCTAATTGCAGACTTTAAAAAATTCCAAAAGTCTTTGCTCCCTTGACTATGAAGATGATGATGATGACACGCAAATGAAGACGATTGTGTCATCCCCATGTGACTCAAATGATCTTATGAACATCATCACCCCTGGTTCCAGCCCGATGAAAGAACAGCTGGATGAAGTAAGGCATCACGGGTCATGCCAAGGTAGCTTCAAAACAAGGGATTATAAGAAAGCAGCCGTAGTATGTGAAAGCGATGAAGACACAAGTGATTGTGAGAGCACCGAAGAAGGCATCTTTCCTCTAGACTGTGGAGACTTGGACCTAGAGCAGATTGAAAACAACTGAGACTCGGAAGTTGTGTGCTAGAATCAGAGTTGTTCTAAATTAAAATGATAGAGGATTACCTTTGCCATGCATAATCCATGTCCCTGAATCTCTGTATTGCCTATCTTGGGCCTGTGTTAGAAGAAATGTTTCAGGTGGGGGAAAAACGTGAACCATTGTTACCTGTTTAGTCTGTTGATCAATATGTGGATGACAACAAAAAAAGGAAAAAGTAGGAGGTTAAACGTTATTTTGAACATTAAGGAATAATTTTGATTAAAAATTTCCTAACAGATATTTTGCATTTTTATGGCTTTTACAGTTCTGGAGAAAAAAGCATCTCTATTTTGAAATGAATTTTCAGAAGGGCATTCTATAAAACTAAATCTGTCTACAGTGATTCTGGTGCGGGTATATGTTGCTTTTGTTAAAGAGCTTAATGTGAACAGTGACTTGCATAATGAAATTGGTAATAAACCTTCAGATAGAACTCTTTAATATCTGGTTGACAACTGGTCCAAAATACTTAACTGCCATCTTTCAACAGTGTCTGGTTAAAAAAACCACCTTCATAACGTGTACAAATGTTCTTTTCATACATTCAGGACTTTTTGATCAAAATATGGTAGTGACCTTAAAGGTTAACATTTTCCATTATTTTACTACTTGAATTGTTTTCTAGCCTGAAGCAATGCTAATTTAGGTGGGATAAAACTGCAAGTAGCTGCCCACCTACTTGGTCTTTGTTTTCTGTGGTTCAAAAGAATGTACAACAAGAGCACTTGAACTTTTAGACAGGGACTTTGTAATGATGAATTCCCCAGGAGGTGATCCCTTCAGCAATACTAGAAGGAAAATAGTCCTTGAATTAAATAAAATGACATTTTGCTTTGCACTTGTGTCTGCGTATGAATTTTAGTGGTGGAAGATGTGTAATCTCTGTCAGATTCTCTACTATGGTATTTGTGTGGAATTGGGTGGAGGGGGAAAGCAGATTTCTGGTCATCTAAAAAGAAAGTGACATCAGGTTATTCTGGAGACCTGGGGAATAACTCAGGCCGGGTCCCATAAGTCTCAGTGATTACATGCACTGCAGTCATCTCAAATGTAATACTGCATTCATTGCAGACTATTGCAACACATACTTTGTTAGTTCGGCCACAATAAGGGTTTTCCTGAACAAGGGGGAAATTAATCTTGAAATGGTTTTAAGTTGGATAGGAATGGGGAAGCTTAGATTATGCCTTTCCAGTGTATCGTGTTAGCCTGCTTAAAGGAGCAAACTCCTACTGTAACTTGTGCCATAAAACCAAAACACAGCCACATATTTTAAGTCAGCTAATGGAATGGGATTAAAGTAAGACATAAATATGGGGCATATGACAAAGACTAAGCAAGGTATGACACAGGCTCCAACCTTGTGATTTGGGTCAGCCTTTGATTACTGACCCAGCTTGTGTCACTCAGTACCTATACCAAAAATGTAAGTTTTGGTAGCAAGTAAGGAACTCTAAACTTTTCTCTTGCTTTTGTGACTTCTATTTCATGTACAACTGCATGTAGCAATGGTCTGTGATGGTGATATTGGTATATGTGTGTAGTTAGGTGCAGGAACACTGCCCACATTTGTTGGGGTCTTGATATGTTCATATATATATATTATGGGAGAGAAAGTGAAGCTGCTCATAAGTGACAAAAATCATTCCCCTTTTCCTAGATTAGCAATAAAGCAGTTGCTCTTGGAGCAAAGACTGGTTCCTTCAGAAGCTCCTGTTAGCAGTGTGCATCTCATCCCACAGGTATTTGCTCTGGTGTAGCACAGAGCATACCAATTGGGGGCATACACCTCCACAAAGCTATTTGAAATGATCTTATGCAGCTGAGGATCCCTGTTCTTGCTGCTGCTTCAAGAAGTAGCAAGTGATGTACAGCTTTTTTTTCCTCATGGGTATGTGGGAAACATGCTGTAGTACAGTGATCAGTCACTGTGGGTAATGGAAGAATGCAGCTCCCCCCTGGACTGCAATTGCTCGTTGCAGAGCTAGGTTTCTCTTTGTGTACTCTTCTTAATTGGGCAATAGAGGTAAGTAAAATTGAATCAGCTTTAATGCAGGATTGTAGCAAAGGCCACTGGGATCACTTAAAAGCTAATTCACCTATTTGGAAGCACTCTAGTTAAGTATAATGGCATGGAATGAGAAAGCTAATGTGGCAATGTGTTTGACTCTTCCTCCTCCAAGGGAGACAAGCTCCTAGGAGAAGTAAAAAAAGAAAATACATCAGAGGGCATGAACAGAAAAAGGTGAAATGTACTTCATCAAGGAAAACAAATTAACAAGAACTGAAGCTATTAAGACAGCAATAGAGCAAAAGGCAAGAGTAGAAGACCATATAACACTTACTCTATCTCAGAAATGGAGTCTGGCTGTGATCTCAGCGCACTGACTTACCTAGACTCAGAGGTAAGGTTCTCCACTTACCTTTTGTAGGTGTGCTGGTTTCAGTCAACACAAAGCCACTTTCCTACCCAGATGCTCAGAGTGGGAAGAGGTTTCCCAAGTGAAGGCCCAAGTACATTTGCTTATGGTAACACAGGACTGGGTCTCCTGGTGAGCCAGCTGTTCAAACTGTAAATGGCCCTTTCATGGAAACAAACGGAAGGGAGTGGTTTTAGATACAGAAGAACAAGTTTCATGGGAGTAGGAACTAGTAATTATCTAGTTTAGACACTTATTAGTGGGTGACAGGAAAATAAGTAGTTGAGCAGCTGTGCAGTAACACTGGCAAAGGAAGAAACGCACTGAAAGAATCTGTGCACTTTGCCTACAGATGCTAACGTGATCCCTCATGAGAGCCAGGAGTGAAAGGAGTTACAGGTTAAAACTTACTTCAGATGGAGCAGGCTTTAGGTTTGCATCCCCTCCCCAAGCTCTCGTTCCTACTCCGAAAGAAATTCACAGATGGTGAATTTGGCACTTTTGTTGCACTTGATCATAGCATAAAATCTGTGGTGGCTGTTGGGCAGATAGAGAAGGTGGTTTGCAGAAAGGGAAAGCATGGTTTCAGAGATTGGATTGTATTTGGAAGCGGGCTGAGCTAGTCTGTAAGCAGCTCTGCTGCAGGAGTGGTTTCCTTCCGCCTTGCACCCAGTGTCAGAATGGAAGAGCGTGCTGCATGGGTTGTGGGAGTTGTTCTAGGTCCCTTTATCTTTCCTTTTTATTATCAACCTGGCTAACAAAGTAGTACACATGTTAAATTTGCAGTCAACAGGAAGCTGGACAGATGTGGCAGATAAGATAGCATTCGAATTCAAAATAGTCTTGGCATCATGTAGCAATGGTTGTGACAGGGAGGAGATGGAGGGGCAAGACAAGATCCTTTCCAGCAAGGCACTAAATTTAGATAGGGTTAAACAACTGCACAGAGTCCTGGCAGCTAGTGAGCAGTGTTTCAGATATGGGACCTGGCAGCTTGTCCTGCTGGTGGTAGGAAAGCAAGCTTCAGGCTAAGGTTCACCAATGGTGATATATTTGGTGAGACTCAAGATAATCTTGTGCTTTACAGGAGCACCCAGCACTTGAGATGCTGTACTTCAGGCTGAGGAAGTGCCCTTGTGAGGATGCACTGGAAGAACTGAGCTTGGAATCATATGGTAGATGGCTTAAATTAGACCTACCAGTGATAGTTTCTTCTAATGCCAAAATAACGATCGGGAATGACTGAGCAGGTGTGTGGGGAGATGGCAGTAGCTCTTCCACAAATGGAGATAGGAGCAATAGCTACATTTCAGCTTGCTTTAAGGCAGGAAAAATGGCTGCTCACGGTCCTTTCCCATCCTATTTTCCTTTGGATCTCTGTGACTTCCACCTCTAGGCAAACCTAAAAGATACAAGGTAAAATAACTGCTGGAGGAAGAGCGTGTGAGAGTAGTGTGCAAAGAAAGCTCTCTGGAGCAGAGGTGGGATCCTCCAGTGCATTGTTTAACTACGGATCCTATTCAGAGTTGATATTTGCTGGAATCTACACATCTCTGTTGTAAGCTTGGGCTAAATCACCTTTCCCAATAACACATCCATCTATTTGTCAGCATCCAAGCCCATTCTGGTGGGGTGGTACCCAGTGAATTTACATTTGCTTTCAGATTACAGGTACAGATGCTGATGAGCTACTGGTGTACGGCTCGGCTCTGCAGAGCCTCTGAAAGCACGTGGGTTTGTTGGTAAGTGCTCGGTGGTGGTTGGCAGATGCAGGAGTGTTTTCTCTCAATCTGCTCACTGTGTTTATTTTGCAAACTGTTCACTGTTTGTTTTTGCACGTAGTGGAGCATGGATCTGTGCGTGCACAGTGGGCTCCCGCAGCAGGGCTCATCCTCTCACTGGAAAGCATCCAGTGCAGCTCAGCACATCACCTGGGACGTGGGTGAAACTCAACATGGCTGGAAATGGGAGGTTGCAGCCCAGAAAGCCAGCCGTTCCCTGGGCTGCATCAAAAGGACCATGACCTGCAGGTTGAGGGAGGTGATTCTTCCACTCTTGCGAGACCCCAGCTGCAGTCCTGTGTCCAGCTCTGGGGCTGCCAACAGGGACTTGGACTTGATTCAGCAAGTCTAGAGGAGGCCATGAAGATGCTCAGAGTGCTGGAGCACCTCTCCTAAGAGGCTGATGAGAGTTGGGCTTGTTCATCCTGGAGAAGACTCTGAGCAGACCTTAGAGCAGCTCCCAGTGCCTAAAGGGGACTACAGGAAATCGAGAGGGACATCTTACAAGGTCACATAGGGACAGGACAAGGGGGAATGGCTTTAAACTGAAAGAGGGGAGACTGAGATTAGATATAAGGAAGAAGTTCTTCCCTGTGAATGTGCTGGCACAGGGTGCCCAGAGAAGCTGTGGCTGCCCCATCCCTGGCAGTGTTCAAGGCCAGGTTGGACGGGGCTTGGAGCAACCTGCTCTAGTGGAAGGTGTCCCTGCCTATGGCAGGGGGCTGGAACTGGATGAGCTTTAAGGTCCCTTCCCTTCCAACTCAAACCATGCTGTTTGATGTTCCATTCGAGGCCTTGTCCTTAGAAGAGGTGAGCTGGCTGGGTTGGTGACACGTGTTTTGTGTGCTCACCCTGCAAACGACCTGGTCCGGGAGCTGTGGGCTGCCATTTCCATCAAACCTCTGTACCTTTTCCTCAGCATTATAAAGGGATGAGCATGAAATAGTTGGGATCTGGGACCCTGTTGCTGTGCTGCTTATGCTTGGACCCCCTTGGTGGTGCTTGTTGGTTGTTTAACGCACGCAAAATACAGTTTTCGAGGAGCTCTGCTGCCATACGCTTAGCAGCCCATTCTGGTGTGTTTTCAAAGTGAGTTTTGACATCAGTTGTTTTGGAGTTTGTGTGTAACTAACGTCATCCAAGTTACTGCTCCCACCACCATCTGGTCAGCAAAACAGTCACTGGTATGCTGAGGATTGGTTGTTACTAGGGGAGAATGAAGGGGCTTTCACTACCTGCAGCTTAATGGACCCACTGGCAATATTGCTTTCATGTTTTCTTTTGCTTAGAGATCTCTGCTGTGAGTGATTTGAGCCAAGGATGTGTTGCATGAACTCTAGAGACAAGTTTGAGACTTCCTTAGAGCAGCACGTTTTCATGAAGCAAAGTTCCCTCAAACCATTGCTCTTCAGGAATAGAATGTGATTTTAGGCCAGGAGCAGGAAAGGACCGAGTGTGCAAGTCTTGTTTGTGCATGCACAAAGCTATCTAGACCTTGAACTTCTGAAGACTTGTGTATTTTGCATAGTAGGAGCTGTGCAGAATGGTAGTAGGGCCCAGGGCTGAGCTGAAGCAAGGTCAGGATGCCCCATAGACCTTTTATGAAGAGCATCTGCCCTTTCCCTCTTCCCTACCTGTTTGCAGAGCTTTCTCAGCCACACGGTGCTGAAAGGCAGCAGGAGTGACCCCTATGAAACAAGGGGACATGGAGAAGCAAGGGGTGCTGTGGTAGGAGACCATGCAAGAGCAGGGGCACCTGCAAGAGCAGCAACAACCCAGGGATGCTGCAGGTTTCACTTTACCCCATCTGCTGTGCTCTGCTGTGGGCCTGCTGCCTCCCTGTCACTCATTGCAGAGATGTCAGTTGAGTTCCTCATCCTTTGCCAAACACACATGGGTGCTTGGGAGTGCTTCCCTTTGAATCCAATGGCTAAAGCTCCCGGGAGCTGCACACTGTGTGGATGTGCTGCACCTCTCACCTTGCCAACACACTTGTGTGTTTGCAAGCATATGGCTCCTGTAAAAGCTGTTCCTGGAAAGCACACCATGTGTCTCCACTGCCATCAAAACCCCAACGTGCAGTGCTATGGGTGGCCCTAAGGTGGGATGCAGGGATGCTCTGCCCTAGGTGCAGCCAGGGTACCAATCACAGGGAATCACTGCAGCCTTCTTTTGGGCAGAGGTGGGAGTGGGGCTGGAAAAGTATGATCAGCAATTCATCTGGCTGAAGGCTGAGCAGTTTCAGGGGCTGGGACTTCAGTGCTGAAATCCACCCCTGCAAGCTTTGAACTGCAATTAGTCATGTCAACTGTTGGGCTCTTGAATGCTTAGAGCGGGGGAATCAGGAGGGACTGACAGGTTGTGGGAGTTCATGGGGGGCTGAGGGGAAGCTGCTTGTCATGGTGAGATGTTTGTGAGGGAGGAAGGGTGTCTTGGATGGGGAGGTTGGCAAATGGGTTTCTAAAGCCAAAGGAAAAGCATGGATAAAATGAATGGAAGAAAGCAGCGCTCTAAGATGTTGCTCGAGCAGCTCAGCCCATGGAGGAATTCACTGTACCTGGCAGCAATGTTGGCTGTGTGTGACAACACCTGTAGGTGTGAAGTGAACATTATTCTCCCATACTTTTCCTATACCGAATGCTTGAGCAACCTGATGTATCTTTTGGATATGTCCTGCAGGGGAACGACCCAACAAGGTGGCACAAAGCATGAAGAAGTATCTCATTGTCATCTGCAGGGAGAAGATGGGTTTTCCCCAGAAGGACCCTTTATAGCTTGTCAGGTGTTTGAAACCTGACTCATTCTCCATTCCTCACTCTTTCACCAGGATATTGGTGTTTCTATTGATGTTAATTCTTGCAAATAGCTTTTGCTGTCTAATTCTAATGCCTTTTACAAGAAGTCCACCTGAAAATGTAACCGATTCCCATGGAGATAGTCCAGGCTACTGGGAAAATAATGCGCCTTCCTAGGATGTCTTTACTGTCTGGTAGATTGTTGAATGTTTTAATAAGATGTACTGAGGATCGCAATTACTTCTCTTTTTTAACTTCTCTCCTTTGTCAGTGAAATGGAAGGTCTGATTAGTGGAGAAATCAGCATTTCCCTAATGAGGTTAAGCGATTAGATGAAGGAAATTCATGACCATAATATGTCCTGTTCTAGACACCCGATGCAGCAGCCTGTGCTTTCCAGGCTGGGGGCAATTCAGCCTCCTGGACACCATTTTTTTGTAGCAGGGATAGAAATATCCTTATTTTTATGGGGATGCCAGGCTGCTTCTGGGCTGTGCTGAGAAGCTGTGCTGTCCTGATTACACCTGCTTAGACTCTACAGTGCCAATACACACAATTGCCATTACTTTCTTATACGCTTTGGGATCTGTGCTCAAGTCCTGTGTTGGGATTGCACCTTAACACTGAAGGGAGCCTGCAGTGGATCTGGGGGCCAACACAAAGATGCTCTGGTCTCCCTCCTGCATTGCCCCTCTGCTCTCTGGTGAGCTGGTCCTCAGGGCTTTTAACCCCAGGCATGTTCTCTTGGCTGGTTTTCCCAGCAGGGCCCATGTGCTAAAGCACCCTCGGCTGCAGCTTCATCCTGTAACTGTAACACAGTGCATCCCAAGCGGATTTTCTGTGCTGTTTTGCAGCCTGGTTCGTTGCTCTTTAGCTCTCCCGCTCTGGGAGGTCTGATGGGGTCTGTCTCCTTTATGCCTGCTCAGCCTCAGCCAGGCACTGATTTCGGTTGAAGCTGTTTAACAAACGCTGGCCTCATTGTGCCGCATTGTTTTGGTGGGTGTCTGCACGTCTCCTACGAGCTCCAATTAGGAGAAGTGGGGAGGGAGAGAAGAGAGGGGAAGAAAGGGAGTAAATAGAGGCAAAACGATTCGGCTTTCAGCCAGTGTGCAGCCTGTTCATCAGACAGATGGAGCCGCGCAGTGGATGGCTTCGCTGCAGCCCGGCCCCCGAGCAGGTGGGTATTTTGGAAGCGATGAGCAGTTTGCCCCTCTAATTCGCTGCCACGCAGCTTACACCGGACATATGTCGATTACAACTCAGCTCCTGCTGTTGTAGGAACAGGAACCCGTTCACCCGTTGGGGAAAGAAATCACTGGGATGAAAACAAAGGGAAAAAGTTACAGACACTTGTTGCGTTGGGGTGGGGAGGACAAATGAGGGTTCAGAAGCACCCGGGCACGATTTCACTTAAGTGCTAATTGCTGAGCGCCTTTCATTAAGAGGCCATCGTGGTTGTCCCGTTTTGAACGTATATGCAGATGGGCAGATGGCCCTTTGCTGTAGTACAGGCAGGCGCAGCTAGTGTTACAGATGGATTATTATGTTGATTCGTTGCTAAAAGAAAAACTTATCTCACAATAGGGCACTCGTTTGAGCATGATTCCTTCTTGAGCTTATGTTTCTCCTCGGTAGTGCCAGCTTTTACTCCATGAAATGAAGTTTTCAATCAGCAAGGCCAGAGTTTCCCCTTCTGTGCTGCAAGAAGAGGGAAAAAAAAGAGTTTAAGAGCCTGTCTAAGAGTAAAGTGGCCCTTTGCTGTCTGTATAACTTCAACTGCTGCTGTTGGCAGGGAGGGCACCTTTGGTATTAAATCCTTATCTTTCTAACCCATGATGAGCTGTGGTTGTTCCTAGGTCAAGTCTTACACCATCACTGGGTTAGGAGGAAGATCTGGGGCAGACACATCATGTTGTCCTCTTGAAGAGGAATCAGTTTGAATCTCAAGGTGACTTGCCCAGAAGATGGTATCTTAGCCTCAAGCCACCGCCATAGCCATTGGGTTGGTTAGATACAGGTCAAAATGTCTGCTCCACCACTATGGTGGGATGAACATTGTACTTCCACAGTGAACACTGAGAAGATGTGCTTGTAAAGACGCCATGGTATCTTGCCTAGTTACTTTAAAGGATTCCTTGTGCAACGTGGGGTAACCTGAGGCCTGCCCTGTCCCAGGTCCAAGAGGAACAAGAGGAGGAAGGAGGCAGATGGTCGGATTATGGCAGACCATAGCTGTCCTTGGGCTTGTGCCAAAATTGGCTACTGGCTACTCCTATGCTGATCTTCCTGGGCTGTGTATTTTGTCACAGTCTTGTCAAAGGCAGCTCTTTTCCCTGGGTCATCCACCACAGGACATGGGAGTAGTGGGGAGAAGAGAGTCAAGTAATAGCCCCTAGCATCACTTGTCACCAGCTACGTTGCAGTTGTGACAAGAATCACACTCTTGGTTCTCCCTGTGAACTTTCTGTTTCCTCACAGAGGAAAAAGAAAGGGAGGAGGGAAAATAAATCTAGAATTTTCTGCTTGACCCTGATATCTTGATGCTGAATTTGTATCCACTACAGAAACTCATTTCCTGCTCCTTATCATCTACCCAGCCTTTGTAACTTGGTGTCACCCTGAGCAGAGTTCCACCAGAGGTCTGGCCAGCAAGAGAAGAGCAAACAAAAGATGAACTTGGAGATATGAAATCTGGAGCTACACCTGCTGCAGACAAGGTTATTCTAAAGCTGGCTGGCACTGCATGTTTTAATAATGAAGCAGCAGCAGTAGCAGGCCCCAACAGTAAGAGCAGAAGTTGGACAGAGCCTTGGGTGCCGTGTTCTAGTGTGAGGCATCCCTGCCCATGGCAGGGGGCTGGAATGAGATGATCCCAAGGTCTTTTCCAACCCGAACCATTCTATGATTAATGGTATTTCTCCAAATAAAGGGGGAAATTGTGTTCTAAATGTTGAAAATGAACCTCAAGTGATAGCTTTGATTTGCCAGTTGCTACTTGGACAGACATGCCTTCCACCCAAGAAATTCTGGGTTTCAGATGTGTCTGGACAGTCATCAGACATCCTAGTGTCTGGTTCACAGCTTGTTCCAGTGATATCTGTCCTAGATTTGGGTCCAAACAGTCCTCTCTAGTACCTGTGGATGGGGCCTGATGATGCTCTATAGTGATGGGAGCTATTGGGGATGCAAAGATGTGATGAAGGCCTGCAGGTAAGGGCGATCTCCAACAAATAAGTAGAACAGTTATCTGCAGTTGCAGAACAGAAAGCCATGGAAGCCAGCAGGATTTAGGATAGACACACATGTAAAATACTGGGAAAAAAATGGCTGCATAACGAGTAGTAATGTTACACAACGCAGGGAAACGGATACTGTCCTTAAACCAGAAAATGACCTTTTGGTTTTAGTTTCTGAACGCCATCGACTGAGGTGATGCAACATTTGACCTGTCTGTAAAACAGGGGAGTTGATATTTACCACCATCCCCAGTACATGAGTTGTGCATTAATGTTTGCAAGGCAGTTGGAGGACTCTGGATGAGTGGCTTTGCAGGTACAGATACGTGGTAGAGTCCCCTTACTATCAGATAATGCAGCAGTGGGTGCCTCCACATGTGTGTGCACACGTGCTCACAAACAGCTCTCCTAAAAGAGCATTGTGGTTTCAAGTGTGCATGAAACAATTCGTTGTTAGTTAGTTAACCTTACCCTAAAATGCCTTGTGCCTGGAAGGCTGTGGTCATGCTATGGATGCATTTATCATATCAAAGGAGGACGTTATTTCTGTATTGAACATACAAGGCCAGGCTAGATGCCTGCCATGGATCCTTCTGGCCCTGGTTTCAGTGAATCTGTGCATCCTAACAGTACCTGCTTCAATATTCCAGCTGTATCTAACAACACTAACTTTGGTGCTCCCCACCTCTTCCAGTTGCCTGATGCCATCAGTGTGATGTTACTTCCCAAGCTCCACTGAAGGATGTCAAGAGCAGTGACTGTTGGCACGGAAAGCTGTCTGAAGCAAGGTTTGGTAGAAGGTCTCTGCTGTCACTTTCATTACCTGATTTTTTTCCAAAGACCCTCTAAGTTCTGGATGAAAAAAAAACAGGCCATTATTTGCCTTGCCTAAATGGGATTTGAGCTAATCTTTGAAAATCTGGCCCAAATATTTCTCCTTCAACTAAAAAAAGGGAAAATTCTAGTTCTTAGAGTTATAATTGTCAAGGAAATGCTGGTGTCTTTGCTATCCGAGGCATAGCCCTTGAGACTTCCCATGTCTATATTTTGTGGAGAGGCAATATCTTCCTATACAGCTCAGGGAAACAAGGCAGTCAAAGCAAAGACTGAGACAATCACAGGGTGGCAGTGATAACATCTTCTGCAGAGTTGACAGTGACCTCACTGCTTTGCACTGTGACTTAGTTGACTGTGGTGGAAAGGACAGAGTGAATAAACCAGGATTCAAGGGGGAAAACAAGCAGCCATCAGTTTGAGGGCAAAGGTAAGGAAATGAATCCTTGCTAGGAGCTTGTTCAGTGCTTTCTCTGTAGGAAGGAGACCCCCATTTCCCTGCAATGGATGGACTTGAGCTGGCAGCAAGCCGGGATGTCTCTGTGAAGATGGGAGACAACAGGAACACTGGAGCTCCGCTGCCTTTGAAATCAGCTTTATGTGAGCAAGAGCTGGAGCTTCCCTGCCTTATATGTATCCAGGTCAGGATGTGGAAAGGGGAGATATTTTCTCTGCTGTCTGAAAAGGATGTTCACATTTGGAAGGGTCTCCTCCACCCTGCCTGAGGTCTCTTTTTCTCTAGGCAATTCGCACCATCTATAGTCTGTCCTCCTTTCCTCCTTGCAGAATCCCAGTTTCCAAGCTGTTGGCCCCGCTGCATAAAGGAAGACACTGGCTCAGCGTGTTAAGACCACGCTGAACATTTATAGTATAGAATAAGTAAAAGTAAAGGTGAAACGTGCAGCCCAGGGCTCCCCGTTCTTTCTTGTGTGCTCCTGGGAATGGAATTTTTGCCCATTGGACTGGAGCAGCTCTAAAAGGCAGGGAACAAAAGCTGATCTTAAAAGTGATCCGCAAAAGAATAAATGGCAGGCTCCCTCTTTGTTATTCATGTATGGTGCTCAAAGAGCACTTGAAATGGTTGGGATTTTCTGCTGAGCATTTTCTCTTTTAATTCTTCTTGGGTTTGGGGGGTCTGGGTATTTGTTTTAGCAGTGGCTCAGGCACACGTCCCCCCCGAAATACATTATGGCTGGGAAACCTGTACATTAATGATGTGAGGGGACACGTGGGTGAAATGGGCAGACATGGGGAAAGCTGCGTGGTTGGAGGGGTGATATTCTCCAAGAGGCAGCCTGGCCTTTGTCTGTTACTTAATGTTATTCCTGCCTGCCCTGTGTTCTATGCCACACGATTTACCCACTGAATCAAGCTCAGCAGCCGTATTCACAAGCTGGCATAAATTTATTTTCATCTGCTGGCCAATTACACCAACTGCCTCAACTGTTGTTTATTTTCTTCTGTTGCATCCTCTTGAGTTACTGTTAACAGTGTCTCTTTTGAGTAGAGATGGGCTTTTTGGCACGGGGGCCTCTCTGCCTGCCAAACTAATGGGCCATATCTGTTATCTAACTACTTGTAAAGGCTCCAGTTTCAGGACAGCTTGCAGTTGCTGTGGCCACCTGCAGTGCATTGGCAGGGCTGGAGGCCACTGCCCATGTGGAACGTGTCACCCCCAGCTCCAGAGTGTCCTTTGGCACTGACCTGCCCTCAGGGGGGACACTTATGGGCTCTGCCTTGGAGAACAACTGCCCCTCTGTGGCTGATAGTCTCACCTCCACAGGGCTGGGTGGCACAAGCAGCTGTGCCTGGGGGGACCCTTACTGTCCACTGATGGAGGTCCCCTGCACACATCTGCTCTGGAGGATGCTCCTCTGGCCAGAGAGGGATCCCCCCATGGGGAGGCTGTGGAAGGGCAAAGCCCTGCAAGGCAGCAGCCCCTGGACTCCCAGGGTAGGGGAGGAGGTTCAATTACACGATGAATCAAACGGCTTTAGGGGTCACAGATCTTTTGTGCAGTGCAGTTATGACTCTGTCCCATTTTGAGTAGCGTCTTCATGTACCAGTGTTGCCAGTGAGGAGGGGCTCCTTCTTTTGCAAGATGCTTTGGACACACAGCACTTGCACCCTGCAGGATCAGCTTCACTCTTAGCTTTGCAGGATATGCTGGGGTTTGGCCAACAAAGGCTATCTGTGCCTTGCTTACATTCAAACCTGGGGCCAACCACTTGAACCATCCCTGGCTTGCAACCTACTCCAGCCATCTGAAAATGTCTCTGTTGCTTTACTGTGTCTCTGGTTCCATTTGCTCTGTTTGCTGTGGGTTGTTTACTGCCTGCCTTGTAGACTCCTCTGGGAATTAGAAAGCTGAGACATCTCCTTTCTTTCCCGACAGCTGGGTGCTCCATGCCAGCAGATGGGCTGCTGGAGGACTACAGCCTCCCTGAACCACAGCTACAGCCCAAGGGGCACTGCACTGAGATGCTGATGCTGGACATGGGATGGGGCTTCAAACCACAGCTTGCGTTTGCAGGGCTGTCAGTCAGGAGGAAGAGATTGTCTTGCTGGTGGATAAAGAACCTTTGAACTTGAGCTTGCTCAACCTTGGGTGGTTTGTGTGTTCACCTTTTACACTCAGGGCCTCGGAAGGGCTTTTCCCAGGCATTACAATGAGCATGTTTCAGCTGGTCATTTTGAACAGAAGGGTCCTGGGCAGCGTAAGGGTCCCTCAGCTTTAGCTGGGGAAAGCCTTTGCTTCTCTCATGGGCAGTGGTTGTTGTTAAAGCTGTGGAGGGGAGTGTGGGGAGACACCACTTGTGAGTGATTGGGTTAACATACAGCTCTCCGTGCAGAACCACCATATCCCTATACATGCTCCAAAGTCTGCACTTGTGTTTGTAAACCAAGCCATCACAAGGAGATTTGTCTGTTCTGAGGCCAGAGTGGCTCTTGCGTTTGCAAACCAAGGTTTGGCTCTATTAAATATATATAGAACCCTACTCATGTCTTTACTGCATTTACTACCCTAAATATAAATAGAACCCTACTCATGTCTTTACTGCAGGAACAAAGGCTTTGCAGGTGTCCCAGCAAATGCTACATCCTTCCAGTGTGGATAGGAGAAAGTCTTCCCATAACTGTTTGGCAGCATGTGAGATCTTAGTTCCCTTTATGTCGCTTTCATGAGAAACCCTGCGTGATCTGAAGGGGGCCTACAAGGATGGTGTAGAGGGACTCCTTATCAGGGATTGTAACAATAGGACAAGGGGTTTGAACTGAAACAGGGAAGTTCAGGTTAGATATAAGGAAGAAGTTCTTTACTGTTAGGGTGGTGAGGCACTGGAATGGGTTGCCCAGGGAAGCTGTGAATGCTCCATCCCTGGCAGTGTTCAAGGGCAGGTTGGGTGAGCCTTGGGTGACCTGGTCTAGTGTGAGGTGTCCCTGCCCATGGCAGGGGGGTTGGAACTGAAGGATCTTAAGGTGCTTTCCAACCCAAACCATTCTGTGATTCTATGGTTTCTAAGTGTGCTGTTGGCTCTGTGACTCCACTGGACTGGGGGGTTCCCTGCCTCTTTCCAAGTGCCACATGTTCAGCGTGCATTTGCCTTCGCTTTGAGGGCTGTGACAAAGAGCGGTGCTTCACACTCCTCCTCTGAGACGTTCTGCACCCTGCTCTGCAGTGAGCGGCAGGACGTGCAGGCAGGGACGGGCTGTGCATTGCCAAGTTTGGAGTCATTTCCTCCTCCCCAGTGCTTGGGGCTGTCTGGAGCAGAAGCTGCACTTGAGGCTCATGTGTAGCCCTCAGCAAGATCTTCATAAACAGGAAAGAGCCCTGGGGAGGCCGACAAGTCAGAAATCAGCCCTGCTCTGATCTTTGGTGCTTCCCCTCCTCTTTTGTCTTAAACCTAACAAGGCGTCGCTTGATTTGTTGCACTGAGGGCTGCCAGATGGGAGGAAAGCTCCTTCCTTCCCGAGCGCGTGGCAGCCCTCAGCAAGGACACAGCTCCCTCAGCCATGGCCAGACCCTGCTTCCACCTGAGGAGATAAATGCAACCTACTGATCAGCTCCTGCAGCAGACACACAGCATTACTGTGTGTGATGGGGAAAGGAGGTACAACCGCAGCTGCTGCCTGGAAGAGAGCTTCGGGGTACAGCAGTGGTACCACGATGCTTAAGACCTAACCACAATGGTAGTAAAAATTAAGGGTAGAGGGTCCTAAAGATGCTAACAAAGGTTCAAGGACCTTGGTCTCTGTGGCTGGGGCATGTTCTCTTTACCAAGCTTTCCAGCCCAGAAGAGCAGAGGCAGCCCGACCAGGGGATGTTATCTCAGCCCTGTGTCACTTTCTGTTTCGTTTCCTTCCCTAATGTCACTGCTGGGAAGGAGGGGGAAAACCTTTTGTTTGTCAAATGTTCTCTCCAGCTTTCCACTGCAGCCCTCTGCCATGTGTGCTGGCAGCATCCCGAGTGCCAGAAGGCAGCTGGGAAATCCCACCTTGTGCTAGCGAGGCTTGTCCTGCTTTGAGGGGGCAATAAGCTGTGGCCCCATAGCAGGAAGCAGTGCCCTCAAAGCAGATCTATTCAAAACCAAAGCAAAAAGTATTGGCCCTCTTCTGCAGGATCTATTGCTGCCTTTACAAGATTTAATGGGCCACTGAAAATATGATTTAAGGAGGAAATGAATGCAGAGTTTGTCCTGGAGACGGGAGGCATGGTCTAGTGCTAAGGAGATGCAGCTGGAGCAAGAAGTAGGATCCAGGTCTCTGCTGAATGCCCCACGTACCAGGTCTCATTTCTCTGCACCTGGCATCTTTCTAGCCCCATGAGTCTTTCCTGCGTGGCTACTTCTTAGGCCAACTTCAACAGGACATGCCTTGATCCAGCAGTGCTGTACCCCTGTGTTTAAGGCACCTTCCAAGCATGGTGGTGATTTGAGTCTTTTCCAGGTGGAGGAGGAACTCTTGTTTCTCATGTCCCAGGTGAGCTGTCACGGGTACAGTGAGCAGTACCACACAATGCAGCTTCTAGCAGCTGCTTTCAGGTTGTGTAATGCCTCTGCTGACTTTCTGCAACTCATCTTCATCACTTGTGGCTGTACCCACAGGGGATTCTGACTCCTCTTTGGCAGCAAGGGTACCATGAAACCATAGTGGGAGCTTCCTTTCAAGACTCCTTCCTGTCACTGCTCCCAAGACCCCAAAGGGATGTGTGAGGGTTTGGATCCATGACACGTCTGCAAGGCACTTGGCTGTAGAAAGCCACATCATGAGGCTGTTACACACCGTGTGAGCCTCAGTGGGGGTGAGGTGGTTAATGACTAACTTGTAAAACTGCTCCCCAAATGGGTGAACAGAGTAGGTGTTTTCAGAAACAGCTGAGCCAGTTTCCCCTGTCAGGATGGGCTTGGGTGCTGGCCAGCTTTCCTGTCACACTTTGTGTTTGCAAAGCTTTGGGGGCTTGAGTTTTGGTTTCTGAGACCTGTCAGGCACAACTGAAACTCGAAAGTGCCATTGCCTGGTTTTGTAGCACTCTAAGGGTCCTTTAGTACTCTGTGAGATGCTGAAGTAAAATATCTACTGCCAAGAAGCTCCAAGCTGTGACTTACACATTGATTATACCAGGAGGAGAAGCTCAAATCCACTTAGATGATGTTCATCATACAAAGCTCCAGAGTCCATACACAATGTCTAGAAAGCTGGGCTTCAGTATGGGTAGGAGCTACTACCTTGACCATTTTGGCATCCTAGCTCTTCATGTCCTACATCATACATTTCCCAGTGTATTTAGCTCTTTGTATGAGAGTCTTTCTAGAAAGGACTGTCCACCTAATACTAATTTGTTCAGCTGTCAAGAAAATATCTGGCAGTCCAGGTCCCTGCCTCCTATGGCAATGTGTGGCCCAGACCTGAAGGAAGCTCTTTTTGATCCAAGAGGCAGACTTTCACTGGACTCATTACCTGCACACAGTAACAGGCAGCTCAGATTTTGTGCACCAGCCCCAGCTTGGCCCATGAAACCAAGTCCTGTCCACTCCTTTTGGTTCCCAGCCCTGGTCCTCTAGGCTGCTGAACGTGTCACATCCACTGACACTGCTATTTCTGGAGACAGCAGAGACTTGTAGAGTGATTTGTTCCCTTTCATAGGGAACAAAATAGAGTTCAAATAGAATTTCCACCCACTGGTACTCTTTATAAGTAAATAATAACGGCACTAAACTGGAATCCCTGCTGCTCCTGATGCCACTCAAAGACTATGTGGTTGTTACAGTCCCATCAAGGGGCCTGACGTGTGAAAGACGCAGCTCATTTTGAACCATTTTCCATTTATTCTTATCTCACCTGAGCATCTGTGAATCAGAGATCTGCCTCTTGCTTTCTGTCCTTTTCTCAATCTACCTCTGAAGACTGAAATGCGGGGTTCTGGTAGACCTTGTCACATATATGTAACTTGGCCATCACAGAATGAAGTTCCTAAATGGCCTCAAGCTGCTAATATGTCCTCTGCACCCATTATGCGTGGCAATTGGGTGTGCTGGTATAAATTGTGCATAGGAATGTAAGCTAGAGCTAGGGGAAATTACAAGTGCAGATTGAGCAGCCTGTTTCTGGTGTCACTGCATCTGGGGACCCATCCCTCCATCAGCTGAAGAGTTGGTGCAGCCACTTGGCACACAAATGCCACTCCAGGTCTCTGATCAGCATTGCCCTCCACATTACCTTTTGTAGTTTTGTTATTGAGAAATATTGATCAGGACTGCCTAAAATTTCCAGCATTTGGGGGTGTGCAATAGACACCCCTAAATTCTCTTCCCTGTTCTGACAAATCCCATCACTCTCTTTTTAAAGCTACTGAGATGGAATTTTCAGACATTTACAATTCACTTCAGTCCTTTTCCTATGTGACCCTGCCCATGCAGGGGGGCTGGAATTAAATGTTCTTTAAGGTCCCTTCCAACCCAAACCATTCTGTGATTCTATGTATGGCTAGGATGATTTGGCCCCCACATGTTAATCTGTGTTTATTGACACTGACTTTTAACTCTGGTTTCATTGCCTGATTATTCAGTGTCATGAGATCATCTTACAATTACTCACATTCAGGTTTAAATCCTGGTTAACTTTTAGTACTTGAGTGTTGGTCATTTCATTTCTCATCCCCTTTCCAGATCGCTATGATTGCACTAAAGAGCTGAAATTGCAGCACAAGTTACAAGGTGCTAGGGGTATTTCCAGAGACTCTTATTCCATATGTCAGAATGTGGACATTATAGACAATTACATGCACACATATGTACCCATACATATGTATGTGTGTATATGTATTGTTATTTACACCTACTTTTTCTATATTTTAATCTGTGTTATGATAATCCATGACAATAATTTCTTTAGAGCTTTTATCAGATGTCAATGCTTTTTGAAATCCAAGTGCAGTAACCAACCAAACTGCTCTGGCCCTCATGTCTGGTGATCCTTCAAAACTACCTAATGGATTTTTGAGGGATGACTTACCTTTACAAAAGCTATGATGACTTCTATTGATTGATTCATTGATCTATCTATGTACAGAATCATAGACACACTGGTTGAAAGGGACCTCCAGAGGTCTCTAATCCAGCCCTCCTCAAAGGAGGGCTGTTGCAAAGGCCAGCTCAGTCTTTGCCTGCTCAGCTCTTGTAAATCTCCAAGGGTGGAGTTTCTACCCCCTCCCCAGGTACAGGTCCAAAAGCTGCCAGTCTGAGCCTCTTAAACGGCAACTTGGGAACCTCTTTTGCTACCCTTTATTACTGTCCTTTGCTCTACCACTATCAAGAAGATTTTGGTTCATTATTTATTGCTCTTCTTCCAGTAGTTTGAGTCTGGGAACTCTCCATTCTTGAAGATACTCAAAACTGGAGCAGACACCTCCGAAGGTGACCCTATTTTGAGAAGGAGGTGGAATAGGGGTCTCCAGAGGTCTCTTCCAACCTAAATTATTCCATGATTTTGCAATTAGGCTGGACTCTAATAGTAGGTTTCTCCTCAAGGGACATCAGACCAAGGTGATGTATTAGGAGGTGTCATCTACTAAAGCACAATTCTGGCATCCCAGGTATTGTTTGGAAGTTGTCCAGGCAGGCATTCTTGAGAATCCTTGGTATTTTGGAGCAGTGACAACTAAACAGAACAGGAAGTTTTCATGCATTTACTCCATGTGTTCAGTTTGCGTTTCTGGGATGTGCCTGTCTTGAGAAAGGGGCTGTGAACTGATACTCTGCCACTTTCTTATCTTGGGTTGTCAGTTCATTCTTGGATCCAGTGCTTGTTATAATGTAATAGTGACTGCAAAACAAAGCTAGTGTCAGCTCTTACCAGCAGGGCATTCTCTTGAAGATAAGGAGCTGGAAGGCAGCATGGTAGGAGCAGTGAATCCTATCAGAGCCAGCAGCAAAACCTTTAAATGCTGAAATAATTCAGCATCTACTCAGAGCAAGAACTATCCGTATGGAAGACACTAATCTGCCAGTCTTCAAGGCTGGAAGAGATTATGATGATCTTTCAGTCTGACCTCTTACATGATTCGGATCATAAGATAATATTTTGCATCAAGCTCATAGCTTCTAAATGAAAGGCATCCACTCTTGAATGAAGCACTGAAAGACCCTGTTTTGGGGAGGTCATGGTAAGGTTATCCTCACAGCTGGGAAGAATACTGTCAATCTCAGTGCTTTATTCCAGCTTGCACCCACTGGGATTTGTGACGTTGGATTTTTTCTGGATTAAGCAGAAGGGGAAGTTTAGCTTCCAACAACAATTTTGACCAGATTTCTTTCCTTTTTCAATACCTTCAGTCAGAACCAGAAGAACTATTTCTGGCTGGCTTGTAGACATTGCTGATAACCTTGACCTCAGCTTGTGTCTGCTAACAGTGATCCTCTGTAAAAGAGAGATAGCCCTACTTCCCTCCCTCTCACAAGTGTTCACTAGAAAGAGAAAGAGACCATCGACATTTCTCAAATGCTACCGTAGGAGGCAAATATTAAGTCAGTCAGAGATCAGGGCCTGGATGTTGCATTCCAAAATACAGTTTAGTGCATTCTTATCTACTGGAAGCCAAGTCCTTTATATTGCTAGAAGATACGGGCTGCATTTTCACATATGGATATTGGTGTTCTAAATCCAGTGACATCTTCTGAAGACTTTTGTCTACGGCAATAATTGGACACACATAATTGTTTCACTTGTAAGGGACTTTTGGCTAAGGCAATGGAGACCTTGTTAAGAGTACTTCTCACAGGAAAAAGCTTATAAAGACGTAAAAACAGAAGCTGGTCTATTTGAGCCAGTTCATCTGTTTACTCTAGATGGGGCTCTTACTTGTAATGGAGCCAGTCATCTCAGCTATCAACCACACCGTTTACAGTCAAAGGCTAGACCAAAATAGCTCCCCGGTCCTTCTGATTTTCTATTTTGGTCAATGATCCACTTAAATGCTGACTATGTTGCACTTAGGACACTCAGATCAATCTAATTGGCTAAGCATCAGTTAGCTGCACAGTGGTGGAGGAGTGGATCACCTCTCTATATTTAAATAAATGTATACATGATGCCCTTTTGGTGGATGACTATGGGTAGACCTGGCATGGCCAACTGCAGAGTCATGGCTGAGGACTGAGGAAGATGCTCCACTTCAGTGCAAGCCTGGTATCTCCCACACTGTTGCTCTGTGGTGCTTCAGATGCGAAGTGCTATGTAGGGATGAGTTAAGAAAGTGGATGCTCTTCCTCCATTGCTTCCCATGCTGTGGTGAGCTTGTCTTCTGAGAGGTCACCAGAGATGGATTCAGCTTTCCTGGTGATGGGGAATGACTCAGTAGCGTGGGATTGCTCTCAGCTATATGTTGGGGAACTGGTGTTTGCTCTTAACTCAGCCATGACTGTCTCCTGAAGGCCTGCGGAGGCTCCCCCTGTTGTGCTTTGTTTTCTGTTATTCAGAAGTGATGTAGGTAGCTTTATTTATCTAGTGCTCCAAACACATATGGTGTTGAGTTGGTATTTGGGCTTCAGTAACAGCCCAGAAATTCATCCACACTTTCATATACAGGGACTGAAAGGCTAATGCATTTGCCTGCCTCTGGTACCCTATTGACAAGGACTTGTCAATAGTCCAGAACCATCTCCAAGTCTGTATGACAGAAATAATCTCTCCCATGTGTCAAAACCAGATATTGAATCTGAAATCCAAGTCTTCTTCCAGATCATTCTGGAGTGAAGGCTTCAGTCATATGCCTTGTGTAGCTCCTCTAGATCATTTGCAGGTTCACAAGAGTGGTTCAGCATTAATCTGCTAAGTGGAAATGCAGACATGATTGTGTCCAGCTATCAGAGTGATTACTCTGCACACTTGCCTGTGTAGTGCCAAAGAGTCACCTTCCAGTGTTCAAATCTTGAATGCCGTGCAGGAACAGATGTTTTAAAGTTCTTTTCCCTCCCCTCCCCAGTCTTCCCCTCGTTACTGTCACTAAAGAAAAACAAATTAAACAGTCAATTTCATCTCTTATCTGATTTTAATGTAACCGGCTAAGACAGATGAGTTTTGGGATGGGGAAAGGATTAGGCCATATGTGTGTCTGGGAGCTGTTGGGCACATCAGGGGGATTGTGCTCAGTGGCACTGGGTGCTCACAGTCTTGGCTTTGTTTAGAGAGCGCATACAGTCCATATGGGGTTAAACCCAGCATCACAGGACCAGACACTAGAAAGTCCTGGGAGTTGGGCCACTGCTTCCAGGTCAGGCCATAAGTGACCGTGGGAAAACCAACAAACTGTTTAATGTTGCTATGTATTGCTTTAATTAAACACTAGGAAACCCAAGTCATAGCCCAGGTCTCTCCTGGGGTAGTAATTACAAAAGCTGTTTTGGCAGGGTCACACGTAGCTGGAAGTATTGTTGCTGTTGTCTTTTTTTTTCTTTTCTTTTCTAGTATTTTCTTCCCAGTGGGAAAAGTTTTGTAAAATATAATTTCCTTTCAGAAATTTGTGAAAACAAAAAGGCCTTGAGTTCCCCCCCCCCCCATCCACCTTGGATTTCATTCAGAAACTGTGCAATCATGGCAATATTTTGGCTTTGACAAATAGGAAACTTTTGGATGCCAGTGGAACATAGGTGTGTTTTGTCTCTTCCTTCTGCTGAGGATATGCCCTGTATTCTTTTGCTAATGGTGGTGTTCCTGTTTTGGGCTTTTGTGGTATCCCATTAGCAATATATCACAGAATGTTTCAACTGAGAGTGTTAGGCGGTATGTGAATATATATTTTTCTCAAAAGCCCTGCTCCTGATACGTGACAAAAGAAATACATTAAATGGATAACAACAACCAATCCATGCAGTAGGCAAACTAAACCCCAGGTGCTTACTTTCCAGCAGTAACTTTCCTGGTGTTATCCTACATGTGGTTCCAACAGCACTTATGCTGTTGAAAAGGAATGGAAATTTCGGTTTTACTTGATTACATGATACAGGGAAAACTCGTGGCATCACTGGTGTGAATTTAACAGCATGAGCTCAGTTGATGGCGTGTTTCATTGCTCTTTATTGACCTGTTGTGCAGCTGAGGACACAGGAGCTCTGAGCAGACGTTTCCTCCATCTCCCCTCTCTCAGAGAAAGGGAAAACCTTTACCAAGGTGATGTGCTCTCAGAAAGCCTGTGTTTGTGACATTAGCCTCTTTGGGAGCTTGAATTCAAAAGCAACACTTATTTTCACATTGCTCTGTGTTACACGAGAGTCGAACAACACGCAGACCCCTATGCCTCCTTGGGACTCTGGGTGCATCACACCGGCATCTTTACTGTGTTTCACATTGCATGCATTTTATAGCATGTGTCCTTTCATACAGTGGTGGCTGGGCTCCCTTGGCTGCCCCTGAGGTCATGGGATGTTCTGGATGGATGGGTGGTCACCAGCTGAACAGGCTGCTAATAAATAAATAAATAAATAAGTGCCTGCCGGGTGTATCAGGTTTAGTCTCCTTGTGTGACAGGGAAGAGCAGGGCAAGCAGAAGGGACGGGAACAGATTGCATTTAAATTTAGCAGCAGTGTTGTGGTTGGAAAAGGCTGATGAGAACTTGGCACCTAACTCTGTACCTCACACTGCTCTCCCCAGTAGGGTTGTTGCCTTTCAAAGAGAGCCCTGCTGGTGCTTAGCCTGGGCAAGCACCCTTTAAATAGCCTATTCCCTTCTGTGCTCTGTTTCGCTGAGCCATTCTGGTTTCTTAACATGCACAATAGCTTTTATGTGCCAGTGCTCCAGCCTAAGGAGGGGTCCCAGTCCCACACTGAGAACTGGTGGACTGTTAACTAGCGTGAACCTCCCCGTTAGTCCCTTTCCAGCATCCTTGTAGGCTCCTTCAGATAGTGGAAGGCTGCTCTGAGCATCATAAACACCAGTAATGTCTTGCTTTCTAGTTGCATCTTGAGCCTCTGACTTTCCACCATGAAGATGCCACCGCTGTTCCTGTCACTGCCTTCTGTTGCTGTGAACCTGCTGAACGTGGCTGGTGTCCCCATCGTTGGGGCAGGATAGAGATATCCACTTTGTGTAGCCCTACAAGAAACACTTGCTGGCTCCAGAGGAAGCAAGCAATGGGTTTCCTTGGGGGGAGCACTGCAGACCCTGTCTGCTCATCATGGCTCTTTTCAGTGCTGCTGCCTACTTTATTTTGGGTGCACAGTTAATGACCCCTTAAATGAATATTTACAGCTGCCTTTTTTCATCTTAATTTAAAGAAGTCTTCAAAAAGTGGAGTGTCCCTTGTTTTGTGAAGTAACAAAACTGCCTTTCCCCCCCTGCCCTTCCAGATTACATCCACCAGACTCAACATTTCTACTCCTGGGATTCGATTGAGGAGTGTGTTAAGCACCCTGAAGAAGGAAACCTCACTCAGTGTCCATACGGCTTAGCTCAGGTCAGCAAGGTTTGTAATAGAGATGGACTTCAAACGCCCTTTCTGCTGCAGGTATCTTTGGATCCTCTTCCAGGGATGGAAGGAGGAAGTTTGGTCTCTCTTTTCTGTGCCAAGTTGAAATCAAAATCGTGCACTAAAAAAATCCAGAGGAGCTTCTGAACAGAAGTTTTCAGAAACTTAATGCTGAAAATATTTTAGGCCAACATCTTTCTGCACACTGCAATGGCCAGGAACTGTGTCCCCACTGTGGCAGTAGGACCGAACACCTGTAGACAGTGTATTATAGGGGTAGGGGGAAGCTGAGGCTGCTGCTACACTCACATTTTAAGGTCCTTTTTGCCTATTCCTCCCTGCACAAAAGATTAGCCCAGGCTCCCTGTAGTGAAGATCTCTGTCAAATCACACTCACTGACAAAGGAAAGCCTCCTGCACTGAGATTAGGAGGAACTTTCTGGTTGTGGGATCATTTAGACAAAGATCTATGAGACTCCACTCCCAGTCCTGCAATGTGCAGCCGTGACAGGAGCAGCTCGTGACTCCTCTCGGCCATGGACCTCAGAGCCCATAGAGGCAAAATGTGAGGATGGAGCTCCAGAGATAACTTCACCTTGTGTGGTGGCCCTGATGAATATAAGGTGGACAAAGCCGCTGGAGCATCCTTGTGCCATGCAAGAGGAGCATGCTGAGGAGCAGCATCGCAGTTCCTTGGCATGATGAGGAACAGCACTGAGAGCTGTTGGCCACTAAGGAGACAAAGGAAAGGTGACCATCTACCTGAAATGGAGCATGTCACAACTGTCTGGTAAAGTGATGGGGGGGGGTGTGTGTGTGTGGAATGAAAACTATGGAAAATAATGGCATAATTGGCTGGCTGGCAGGCTAAAACTGCAGCAGGGGCTGTGATTATACTTGTCACTATCTGTTAACCTTCAAAACAGGTGTTATGTGTTTGAAGTGGCAACACGGAGCTGAGGCTGCAATGTGTGTGTGTGCAGTGATAGGAGCAGGAGCAGGGGGAAGAGCCTGGGCGCTTGCCAAATGGGCGCAGGCACAGAAAAAGGATGGTCCTGGGCAGTCAGTGTCTGTGACACAAATAGATTTGGCTGGTGTTGAAAGGGGGAGCACCTCCATGCACTGCTGGGACTGAGCAGGGCATGTCCTCAGCTGAAGGCAGACAGTGAGGACCCCAGGGAAGGGGCTCCTCTTGTGTTGGCTGATTTAACTGTTGAAAAGATCCAGGTTTATTAAAGTTCTCAGGTTACTGAAATTCAGGGGGAAGAGCACTGACTCCTGCCAAGATCCTGAATTTTTACTTGGTTTTAGGAATTAGGACTATAATGATTTGTTGTGCTCTTGGTGTGGATCAGTGTCTATAATGTGTTAGGGGTTTGTTTCCTTCTTACAAATGCCATAAAACCCTAAAATTTGGTTAATTCTCTTTATTTGGGGAGGCTGTGGGAATTTAGAATGCAGTATTTCAGTGAAAATAAACCACCTTCCTTTTTTCTTTCAGGGAATATTTACATTATCAAACATTGTGATGACAAGTGTCTTGGGACTTTGCAAGGCTGTATTGTTAAGTAAGTCAACAAGCGATGTAACGTTTGGCGTATGTGGAAGGTGAGTGAATGATATTCAAGTGGGAAGATTTGAAGAATACCTGAAGAATCTGAAATACAAGGCTTTGAAGAAAAATGTCAAGGGTGAAGATCAGAAGTAAGGTCTAATAACTGCCACTTGGCATGGCTTGCAAAGCAAAACCACTGTCAAGGCACTTAAAAATCTCAGCTTTTCTAAACTGAATGTAATTAGCTTTAAAATCCAAACTCAAACTGGGATGAAAATGTGCTTACACCAGTTTGAACACGATAATCTTGCGTCTGAGTTCCACTGTGAGATTCCTTTTATGCAATTCATAAATCAGACTGATTGCTTTTTTAAAATTAGCATACACCTCTATCGTGCCCTTGTCCCAAATGGGAACAACTGAGAGACACATCTCATCCTGACGTGACAGCCATCGAGCAGAAATAGCTGGTTGCTGACGTGCTAACAGGTTTTCTCTAATTGTTGATGAAACTCCAGGGCTGTTATTTGCCTCCCTCCCCAGTATTTATTAAAGAGATACTAGTTTGGGTGTGAATTCGGCAGGTGTGGAAAATGTGTTTCTATTATCAGGGTTGGTGCTGCAGGGCATTGTCTTGGTTTGGGGTCTTTATATGATATTCAGGAATGTTGCAAATCACAATGTGATAACTGAGTACATATAAACAACCTCTTGGCAGCATATCTTGATTATCAGAGATGTGATGCAAATGTGTCTTCATACCTCAGGCATTCTCACACCATGCACCTCCCATCCTGTTCCTGCAAACAGGGAAGTTCTCATTGAAGGCGACGACTTAGGGTGACCTGAGCAAAAATGGGTGTCATTTCACAGCTCTCTGCTGTAAGACAGAGATGGCTCCAGCTTGGCTGTCTGGGGACGACAGTCTTAGTGCATCCCCTGCAAGCCTGGCTCAGATGTAGTGTTATTTCCCAGCTGGAGCTGGAAGGGCTTACACAGCTCTTGGGAGAACCCTGTCATTTTCCTTCCTTAGAAAGAGTCAACAGGCACATCCAGAAGTCAGGAAGAATAAATTCTCAGAACAAAAAGCGGAGAGAAATCAATTGAAAGCTTTGGTTTGTACTTATTCTTGCAGACGGCCATGGTGTTTGCAAAAATCTGGGGGTGGCTGCACCCTTCAGACACTAAGAGGAGAGATCTGTGAAGCAGGGTAGTTTCCACAGTGTTGAGGAACAATCAGGTCTTTGAAAGAACATTTGCTCTAGAGCAGTAAGCAATGCCTTCTGTATGGTCCTGAGGAGACATTTTATTACAGAGGGAAACTTATATTGAAATAAGAATTATATTGGAAAAAAGCTCTGCTTTCCTTCTGCAAATCATCAGATCAATTTCTGTGCAAAATTAAAGGGTTTTTAGTGGGATGTAACCTGCTGATCAAAGTAGGTGTCTTCTTCAGGCAAATAGCTGTCCGTATCTCACCACATTGACTACATTCCCACTGGCAGCATAAGGAATTTGGACACCTTGCTATGCTCCTATAGCCCAATCTAGGATTTCAATCCCACCCCTCAAATCACAGACAATGTTGAAGCAGGTCTGAAGATGGATTTTCCTCTCCATATGGTAAAAGGGCTGCTGGAAAACACAGAAATAACTGTACAAAGCAATCAGCATCATGAACCCCAGTCTTTCCCTGAAATCAGTAACCTGCTGTTGTGTGCTCCATCTGGCAGTGATGAGCATGTATTGGGCATATTTCAGAAAGCTTGGGACAAAAAGGGAATTTGTTTCTTCACCCCAAGGGATTGGATGTGCCTTATTTCAGCAAAGAAATGACAGGGTTCTAAAAGAACGTGTTTCAGTTATTTACAGAGACCATGCTTCGTGCCTGTGCCTGACTTGGGTAGAAAATAGAGTTAGCTGTTTCTCTTCTACTTCGTTCACAGATACTTTATTTCTTTATATTGGAGGTTAATTACTGAAGCATATGTAAAAATAGGAGAAGAGTATCTTCTATCAGCCATAGCTTCCTGCAGCTGTTCTGGATCACGGCGCTTCAAGCTTTATACCATTGATAAAATACGATACTAACAAAAAACCTATTACAGCATCACCACAACTGACTAAAAAATGTACAAATTACAGCTGGCAATTTTCAATGAAAAACTATATCAAGTTGTACCAGCCCTAACTGTGACCTCCTGTATCCTTCCACGTTTGATAACAAATGCTTTTTCAAGGTTGTCCTAACCCCCAAATATTTTTTACCTGGGGGATAAAGTGAATATTTTGCATCTTTTCTAGAGATGAGAACAAGTGAAAGCAGCATGTGCTATTTGTCTCTGCTTTACGCAGTGATTAAGTTAGTAACTTCCAAAAGCTCTGCTTTCCATAAATCCTTGTAAAATGTTATTATTTAGAGTATCTGCTTGAACTTTTTAGCAGTTAAATCTTGTATCAAATTTTCCGTTATTACTACCCTCAGTGTCAGGCTGACAGACTCGTGCTTGTTTCATCATTTCCTTCACTGTGTCCAAACGTTACCATAATATTTCCTTTCTCTCAAGTTTCTGTCACTTCTGGACCTGAGTTACTAGAATCAGCATCCAGAGGAGCTTCCTAACCTGCTCTGGAGCGAGGTACCTGCTTGTACTGATATTAAAAAGTTACTTTAGTAGAGACTGTTTTACTTCTGTTTCAATTATGTCAAGAGTGGAAAACATTCATCCTTTCCTTATATGACCACAATGTCTGCTTTTCTCCTGGGCAAGGAATGGATGTATTTGTTAAACACTTCTGACTTTCTGCAGTACTGCTGGCTATTCTGATGCTCTTACTGTTCATGGGCTTATAGCATTGGTAGGGTCACTCTTGGTCTCAATGGACTCAAACATCTGCTTCTCACTGTCTTTTTTTTTCGGCCATATGTATTTCCTTACATCCCTTTACTTCCTTATTAATTTTGTACAGCTCCAGGATGTATTTCCAGTGTTTACAACACCTATCCATTTGTCTTTATTACTGCTCATTTTGCATCCTTTTCTATCATAGATTCTTTTTACTTACAGTTTTAGTTTGGTTTTCTTGTTGTTAATTTGTTATTTTTATGTCTAGCTAAATAATATTAAACTGCTCATTACAAGCAGCACATTTAGTTTTCAGTCCTTCCTTACAGCTGGCTTGTACTTGATTCAGCTATGTGAAACCGGCTGTCTTGAAATGCCATGTGTTTTTAACTGGCTTAGACAGGAATCAAACATAATCACTTCCACCTTAGTTACTGTTAACTTCTACTTCTTGGTTAGGAAATTGTCATCCATTATTTGTAGGAATTCCAGAGAAGCTGGTACTGCTAGCATGAGATTTTGATATATATCATCCAGTGTCAAGTTTCCCATGACATTCCTGCGTCCATGGTAGATAAATGGCTTTGGAGCAGCCCCATGTAATTTTGAGGGTGGTTTAGCATTTTGGGGCATGCAGCTATTAAAACCTCATTTTGTACTTTACACATCTGGACATGATCCATAAGCAGTCAAAATCCTTTGCTCCTGAGCCATCACTGCCACAGAAGAAATTAATGACAGTCTTTGTCTCCATTGCACACCTGATGCTCCTCTAGAAGGTTATGGTCACTGCCCTCACCCCATACATGGAAGTAGATATTTTCTCTGGGTTTCATCAGCATAAATCAAAAAATAGGAATTTGACAATGAAATTGGGCAAATATTTCAGAAATGTTGATGAGCATTTTAAATTATTCTATGAAGTTTATAGTTTTGAACCTAAACCCTGTGTTTCCTCATCCCCAAAATACCATTTTGTTCTCTCACCAGGTTTAGTTATAACACCTATAAAATGCTTTATAATTTAAGTTTTCTTTTAAAAGCTGTGAATGAGGGAAATAGAAGTCCATTGCTTTCAGGATGTCTCTTTATGAAGTGCACTCTTTCAGAACTCAAATAAAACACATTGTAAAGAGGGAAGCAATGACAAGAATTTCAGAGGCTGTTATAGTTGGTGTGACTTCTGTACTCATCAGCAAAGACAGAAAAAGCTCTTTCTGTAATGAGAAAAATCGTATTAATAAATTCAATTAGTCCAGAACAGGACACATCCTATTGTATTCTGCATTTAGTTATATATGAACCATCTTTTTAGGCTCTCATCATCTTGTTTTGGGTTCACCAGACTAGACATGGAAGAAATCCCAGCATTTTAGTGTCAATTTTTAACATTCAAAACTAGAGATACATGGGAGAGCAGGGACATGGAATCATAGGAGGCCATGGAGATATTGCTGTCCTCAAGGTGGTATGTCCCAATAAGCATGCCTAGCACAGGGCCTAAATGAGGCTGAAAGACAAATATTGATTTCTGGCAGAGTTTGAAGAAATTCATGTGGGTGTTTCCAGGAGTTTATGAATTAACCAGAAATGCAGATAAGTCCCTAGCTATCTATTTCATCAGCTAAGAAACTGTTGACCAAAGCCTAGTGTGAGCCAAGCACCTACACAAGCAGTGTTTCAAAGTATTAATCGTGCCTTCAGATGTGGAGCCTGCTAGTTTAATTACTGTCCTTGGGGGTTTTTTTATTCTTTCAGTAGCTAAATGGATCCAGTGACAATGAATCTTATTTCATTTTTTAATAGATGAAAGAGAAGCAGGCTTCAAAACAGATAATGAATTTCTTCTAACTCGTCTGGAGACTGAAGAGCTGTAATTCTGATTGATCAGATATGGTCTGCTTCAGAGAGGCACCAGATGTGATCCAGATTTTAAATAGATGCTGCTACTGTCAAAATGCATTCGCTCCCTCCTGCTATAACAAAGTGAAGTCCATCTGTCTGGAGTTGTGCACTTTTTTTAGTGGTAATAACAGTTAACATCAACAATAAGCTTTGTCTCATTAGTATCATATAATCCCTAGTACCAAGTCCCCAGTTTCTGGTCCCCATATTATCTGCCATGGAAAAAATAAAGACCACAGCAGGAGCTAAGAAGGTCAGTGCATTCTCAGGGTAATCAGCTGTAGTAAATTCAATTCTGACAAGACAGGGCTTGCAAATGTCTAGGGAATTAAGGGATCATCTATAATTTCATATGTTGAGTGGGAAAGTGTCCTTCCAAACATTTATTAATTACAGATGAGGATGCATATGGTGGTCATCCTTGGAGAGATTTCTTCTGCAGCAAAGCAAGAAAAATAGATTTAACTCTTTCTTCTGAAGTACTGATCTTAGCAATTGGTTTTGCAACAGTTTCAGCAATAGAATCATAGAATAGAACAGTTTCAGTCTGTATTCTTTCTCTCCCGGTGTTTATTGCTCTGCCTTAGCGACTGATGCCTGTCACCCCATATGAAACTTTTTGCATAGAAGTTTCCCACTGTAATAAATGGAGAAGCTTTTCCTTGGCTTTAGTCTGGCTCAGTGCCCCCTCTCCAGGGCTCACAGTCCTTAAGAAGTAACATGTAAAGAATAACAGACAAAAGAGCTTCTCATTTTAAATTGAACCTTTCACCTGAAGATCTCGGAGCACTTTAGCAACCTTAATTACTCCCTTTTGAGGTCTGTACTTCCTTTCTGTTTTACAGAGGAGGAAATTAAAGCACATGGAGGTTAGAAGCTAACATTTTCCAACTTAGGCAACAAAAGGTAAGCGCTTACGTCCATGCTCTTCGTTCCCAAGAGGAAGTCCCCAACACTTTCAAACTCACTTTTTGAAAGTATGGGCTATAAGCTTACCAAGAGCTCACCTAAAGTCACCAGAATTACTGACAATGCCATTAAATTGTCTTTAAAAGAACAGATTTGTGCATGGCTTCTTTATTTCCCTTAATGAAACCATGGCTGAGGAGGAGAACAGAACACTAAATCCATCAGGGGGCTAAATATCCAGGGAGAAAAAGCTATTTAGGAAAAGAATAAACCTGCCATGAGAAGAGATTGATCTCAGTTAATCACAAATAGCATGGACTGAAAATTAGGAGGAGGTTTGGACCCATCAGATAGAAATCTTGGGGCAAATGGGGAGACTGGGGACAAATAATATCTCGGGTTGAGATGGAGTTGGATCAAAGTTCAGGAGAGATGAACAGATGCTGTACCAGCACCTCCAAGGGACTGGATTTGGTGGTCCAGCATGTCCTTCCCATGCTGTGCTCACAGGATTGTAAACCAGTTTCCTAAACCCTGGACAAGTAAGTACCGAAACAAACTGGTTTTCCTCCCTGTAGGGGCCCTGGGGTATTTCTTGTTTAGGATTTAGGTCATTTGGATAGGAAAATGCTATTGCTGCCACAGGGAAAAAATGAATACCTGGTGATATCAAATACTGCTCTCCCCTTTAGACCTCCAGTGCCTCGTATGCCAGATTGCAGCTATTGTATGAAGAATTTTCCATCCCTTTTTGTGCCTGGCGGCTGATTGAAAGTTCATATTATTTATGGCAGAAAACAGCAGTGTACTTTTGAGCCTGAGGAAGCTGGGAAAGTGCAGTGGGTGTCAATCAATTAAGCTATTCAATTTATTTATGAAACAAGACAAAACAATGTCTAGGATATGAATTCCCATCTCAATAGGATCCTCCCTGATATAAAATGTCAGAGCTGAAAAAGGGTCAGCTCATGACCCTTGAATATTCTTTTAAACTATTTGCAAATCAATACCTCTTCTCTGGGTTTGTTCAGGGACCATCGTTCCCTTTTATTATAAGTCACGGGGCATAGACTGCTTATCAGTGAGTATGGAGACAGATCACTGCACTAAAGGAGCAGCTGGCTTTGAAGACTGGGCCTGGCTCTCATTTATAGGAGGGCTCAGTTCACACTACTTTGGCAGTGTAAAGGGTTTTAAACTTAGTATAATTATGTTTTTTTGCTGACTCTTGGGCTCCTTTATATCTGCTGAAAAGGCAAAGAAGTCCTTTGCTGTGCATGCAGTTGGGATTGTCTTCCTCTTACTAATGCTATATCAGCCATGAACATCATGTCCTATTTTCTCTTTCCCATGGGTAATGTCATGAGGTCTTTCCATGTCTCTGGGTAGCTGGATTTTGGGTTTGCAGTTCCAAGTTGTTTCCCTCTTTCTCTTAACAATTCTGCTAGCAATAACCTGTTTGGTACAGGTAGGGCTTGAGTGGACAGATGGCCTGATCCTCAGCTGAGCATCTGGCCTATTAAGCTGTCTAAAAAGGCATCATGTTTACAAATCCCGGTCTTAATCTCATTGCCCACTGTGTGACCTGTGGGGGTTTCAGATCAGTGCCAAAGAGAGGAAGAGGAAGAGAAGGAGGGCATCTGGAGGATCCATGGAGAGGGAGGGAAGTGCCTGCAGGGCAAGTCAGATGGATGGAACACTTGGGGATGTACCCGTTTCTCATGACAAGAAGGTCAACAGTCCTGGCTACCTTGAGTTTTCCTGCAAGGAGGATGCACACAAAATTAATACTTGAAGCAGTTGGTTCAGGCTTTTGGATGCATTTGTCTAAAGGACCCCCCATTGCATCTCCTTGTGGCATCTTCTTTCTCAATGTGAAAACATGACATCATCCTAACACCTTTCAGCAGCACTTGGGCAAGCTCAACTCCAGGCAGGTAACTGAGAATAAAACAACAGGAGAAGTGTCCAATTGTCTACTGAGTGACATCAGTAAGGAGAGCTTTTTGTGAAAGGGAGGCAAGGTAGACAGTGGTTTCCAAGGGAGTGGGTTGTTCTTGTTAGTGATCCCATCTACTGAGAGCATGCCATTCTTCATAGGGAGTCAATATACACATTTTTTGGCTAGAAGGACATCAATGTGATATATCCGTAAGACTGCTATGAAAAGAGGACTCTTTCTCTCATTTTCCCTGTTGTAGAATGCTCCTTGAGGCAGATTCTTGGTAGTGGTAATAACCTGAGAAAAAGTAAGGAATTCCAAAAAGTTGAACTTGCAAATAGTGCTGAGTGACCTGGAAAAGGTATTCGGTTCTGCTCTGATCCGTCCAGCTCGGGACTGGTTTTGAGGTAAATCTGAATTTGACAGATCTGTAATGGAGTAACCCAAAATGTAAGCTCCAAATAGAAAATAATTTGGAGCAGGTTTGGATCAGACTCTTTTAGAATTAAAGATATTAAATTGGCTATTTGAGTTCCTTTATATTTTCCCTTGAAAGATTTAGAGGAATTCTTACAGAATGAATAAGCACAGCTACTTTAAGTTCCTTATGGTAACTAAGTATAGACATGGCCCCCTTCTGTTTTTTCAGATCTAAAATATTTCTTTAAATGTATTTTAAAAGATAGTAACATTTTTCTTCAGCCCACTTAAATAGCTGAAAAAATGAGTACTTCTGAAATGCTGGGTTTGTGTTGCTTAAAAAAACATGTAAGTGAAAGTCTCTCCCATGATTGTAAAAGAAAACTTGGCCACTGTTTCATGTGCAAGTTTGTTTGCACTCCCTAATTCTGGTGCAGGGCTGTACTGATGTCTGCTCAGGCAGGAAACATGAAACAGAGGCTCCCAAAGCATCTCTCATTGTTTGGTTGGAATTTTCTTTACAGAATTTTCCCTTAGTTGCAGAATCTTGGAGAAATTGCTGTCCACTTGATCTAAGATGTGCAACAAACACCTGCATCAGCGCAACAGGATCAAAAGGAAATGAACTCCTAGCCATGGAATTTCTCTATCGTGGAGACCCACTCTTCAACTTTAAGCCAATTGTTCCAAATTTTTGGTTCAGGCTTCCATCAAGTAAAGTTACTTAGACACATTCTTAACTTTAAATGTATATAGAACTCTGTAAAATGCCATGTAAAAGAGCTATTCACAGATACAGTTTAACTCTAATATGAATAGAGAGTTGTTGTAAGCATAGCGTTTGCCACCAAATAATATCAATAATGTTTAGGTACAAATTAAAACCCAAGCAGCTCATTACTTATCAATTTGCAATTAAGGTAAAGAAAGCAAATCCAAAAAATAATATAGAAATGTCTAAGTTATAATTATAGGCATGAAAGGAATATATTTAATATGGCATTCACTGGAAAACTTTCTAGACAGCTCTGTCATTAAAAACTGAAATGAAATTGGGTGAAAACATGTCAAAGAGTGGAATATGAATGTTGAAAAGGAAGCTTCCAGTCAGCCCAAGGTTTGTTATTAATAGTCATTTGCCACACAGTTCTTCCTAGAAATAGATCTGGAGTTGAAAGTTCACCATGATGTAGCTATAAAGGAAAGGAAAAGCTGATGAATCGCAGTTGCTTCCCTCTAAATAAAGAGTAACTAACCAAGGAACCATCTGTCGGTGTATGATTACCAACTTTCTTTTTGTCTTTCAAAACAGCCGGAGAAATCAAGGGCACTGGGTGTAAAGTGGAGAGCACACACACGCTGCAGGCTTGCTAGCAGCCAGCCCCAGAGGGTAGGATCCAATCCTTGCCTTTTTCTCTTGCTTCACTGATTTCATACTGCTGGTTTTCATCTGGCATGCCTGTATATCTCAGATACATGCTAAAGGCTAACAGGGTTATTCTGCAGTAAATGTGGCTAATTTGGGTATAGTTGAGACCTGCAAAGTTAAACTTTTCTAAGAGAGGAAAATCCTGGGGCCTTCTCAGTTTGTGAAATCAACAGAATATTAATTCATTTCCCCTCCCTGTTATTGAATACTAAAAAGCCTGGGATACCCTGAGAAAACATATTCTTAATGGTTTTCTTAAGGTTGAATGCACTACTAGCAATAAGAAAGACAAAGCAGCAAGATCTAAGGCCTCTTAGTCCCTAGAAAACTGCATAGGTTTTTATGCTGGAAAAATGAGGGATTTATTCTTTTTTCTTCGGTCAGATGAGTTCAGGGTCAATGTGCAATTTCTCTTTTTGTTTCTATTCCAATGACCACCTATTTTGGGGTGTTTTATTCCCCCAAACTCCATCTGACTCTCATCGAACTCACCATATCTGGCTTTTTGTTGCTGAAGGCGTTTTGCAGCCACATACCTCCAGATCAACCCAGCACCCAATAAGCCCTTTTGTGAAGGACATTAATCAATTTGCCACATCCTAGCCAGAATTATATCTTATATGTTATATTCTTACAAATCCCCACCCTTGCTCATGACTCCATCCTTTGCCCTCCCTCATCTCCTTTGGCCGTTCTCATGCCCCAAGTATGCATGCCCAGGCTCCACTCTCAGATTCTTTCCCTGCTGCATTTTCCCTTGTTCTCAGTCCTTAATCCGTACTTCCTACATCTGTCTCAGAGCCTGAGAGCAAATGGAAAGGTAGGTGATGGTTTAGACATTTATGTCAGGAAACCTGCACCTGGAAGTGTTTCCTGATGGAGTTGTCACCCTAAAAGCAAATAAGACGATCCATCCATCCAACCCCAAAATACATATACAAATCCTTAAAGAGGCATCTTTCCTTTGCCTGGCCACCAAAACAAAGACTCCCTCTGTATTATCAATAGTAAATCTTAGGTGCATGAAATTAAACAGACCTGAAGTTGCTCGGATCAGGTACTTAATGTGTTTATAAAGGATGTTTACAATGGGAAGCCAGACAGCAGTAACTATCGTACAACTACATGAGTAAAGCAACTGTTTATGTGTACAGCTTGCCTGTTTGATAGGCTGGTTTCTGATTCCTGTCAAGTGCAAGAGGAACACTCCTGCTGAAGTTTCCATTTTTTATCTCATAAACTGATCTACACATCAGTGTTGCACCAGCCAGTGCAGCGTCTAGGTGCCAATGAATAACGTATGGGCGCAGAATTAAGCAAATAAACCAGTTTGCAAGCAGCTCTAATAAGCACCGTCCAATTGCATGCCTGGAAATTCCCTAAGACTCATTAAGCAGTCAGCAAACAAGACACATTTGTCTCCCATTAAAGACTAAATTGGAAGTACTGAAAGGAAACCTACGCATGGCTGTGATTTGTCAGAGACCGTATTAGCAGGAGCAGCCACAGTATGTTTAGCAGTTGGGTATGAGTTAAAGCAGGAACCGGAGTGAGAGGAGCTATTTTAAATCAACTCTATTAATACTCCAAAAGTGCATTTAAAAGCATCAGCAGCTACAGCCATCTTTGACTCTTCCAGGAGGAAGTTGCCATTTGTTGCAGAGCTGCTGTTGCTTTCATTTGACACTCAATATGTGTTTTCCCCACAGTATTAGAGATCTTGGGCTCTATCCAGGGCACATTTGGAAACGAACTGATCCATGTAGTTCCTATGCAACCATGAGATTTACTACTTAGGTCGGCGTGTATCTTCAGTGAGTCAAACAAACATGAGGAGCATTAATTAGGGCTGCCTGCTGAATTTAGATTGCATTCACACAACCTGATATGGTTGGGGCCAGGCTGGTTTACCTGAGGTCACATAGGATGAGACAGGCAGCAATGAGGTCCTGGATCAGCTGTGGGTGGAAAAACAAACCATCCCTGCTGATCTCCTACCCAGGCTCTAGGCTGACTTCGGGAAACTCCTTCAGTTTATTTGAATTTAAAGAATTAAGATAAAAAAAAACAACAAAATCACTGATTCTGGATAAAGGTTTGAGATAATTTAGGGCCATCTCAGCAGGAGAGTGCTTCTGTGATAGATAGATAGATAGATAGATAGATAGATAGATAGATAGATAGATAGATAGATAGATAGATAGATAATCAGAAACCCTGATATATATGTATTATAACTGATATACTGGGACACCACAACTGTCAGACATATATGTAAGTGAGTATCATAGATCTTGAAAATGCATCTTTATAATATCTTTTAATTGGGTTTTCATCTAGAAAGTTTGGAAGAGGGATCCATACACATTGTTGATTTCTGTTCTCAGCACTGCATTAACTGTGGTCTCTAATGATGGATGCAATGCTCTTTGGAGCTGTTTGACTCCAGGTGCACTGAAATAAAACACCCTGGGTTGCTGCTTCACAAATCACAGCAGCTTTCCCTTCCCTCAGCTTCTGTGTGCCAAGTCCTTGCAATCTCAGAGAGGGAAGACTTTTGAGGAGGCACATGCTGGGATTAGGGTACTTCCCACAAAACTGTGCTTAGCCATTAGAGCCAGCGTGTACCAATACCATTGCAAGCATTTTGCATATTTGACCTCTCGTGCTGAGGAGGAAAATTGCCTGGTGAGACCAAGGAATAGGTTGCCCAGAGAGGTTGTGAATGCTCCATCCCTGGCAGTGTTCAAGACCAAGTTGGACAAGGCCTTGGGTGATATAATTTAGTGTAAGGTGTTCCTGCCCATGGCAGGGGGTTTGGAACTGGATGATTTTAAGGTCCTTTCCAACCCTAATGATTCTATGATTCTAAGTCAAGTCTTAGCAGCATCACTCTAGTTTTCACCAAGCCCAAACTGGACAGAGGAAGTATTTGGTATCCTACCTGGAGGTTTGCAATTGGCTCTCTTTGGTGTCCTACCTGGACTGGGGCTGTGATCAGCTCCTTGTCTGCATTTTTAGACTGTTTTTAATAGTTCCATTACCAGTGGTTCCTAGGGCCACCTCTGGTGACGTTACATGAAGTGAGGCTGGAGCCCAGTGTCACTCAGGAGGCATTTCATCCTGCTGCTGGGTATGGCAGAGCACTGCAGGTACTTGAGCATGAGATCTGCATTGCTGAGCACCATGGAAGGAACAGGTAAGGTTGCAGCTCACTTGTGCCTTTGGGAAGCCTAACATAGGTGAACCTCTCTTGCTTAGACGTCCCCTTTCTGCAGCATACGCAAGGACCAGGAGGACAGACTGACCACGCGAATGTCACAGTAACTCTGAGTTATCCTTATGTGGGACAGTGATAGCTTTTGCTTTTTATGTCACATGTTTTTGACAAAGGAGATATATGTTTTAAACATATAAACGTTTTTTACAGTTCCACTTTTGCCAGTGTCATGTTAATTCACTGCAGGCTTTACAGAGGTGGCTCCTGTGTGAAGCAGGGAGGAGGAGCAAAGCAAGGCAGACCGGCATCCTTTTGACTTCATCACAGTGGATCAGCAGAGGTGAATGCTCATCCCTGCTGCAGAAGAAAACCAAGTAAGTCTCTAGCTGACACCCAGATCTCCAGCACGCTGGAAAACTGGGGGCAGATTACTGTGGCTTTCCCTCGTTTATTGGGGCAAAGTAGTTTCTATAGTGCCTTGTCTCTGGATGCTGGTGGAAATAGGGCATGAGGTTGAGACACACCATTCCCCACCCATTGCTGTCACAGCATGACAGGGGCATGGGATGCAGATAAGAGGATTTCTTCTGGCATATCCCTGATATGGGGTGTACCCCTGTCTGTGGGTGTTGGAAGGATTGGGAGTAACTGAAATGTTGTGTGGTTGATAAAGACTTGTTGTTTGAGAGAAGTCCCACATCTTGGCAGGTTTGCTCAGCGTGACCAGAGGTGAGGATCTGCAGCACCCCCCTTGGGTAATAACCTGAGCCAGGCTGCATCGCTTACAGTAGAAGATCCACCTTTATCCACTGTGGATATCCAGAGGGTAGGGGAAGGATAGGAGAGTCCCAAAAGAATCATTTTAAAAAGGAGAATGAGGTCACATTACTGAGGATGAGATCAAGGAATAAAATAAGCATGTAGGGCAGAAAGGTTGCTGTGCTAAATGAATTACAACCACTGAGGAGTGTTAGGAAACAAGGAGAAAGGTGCTATAAATACAGTAAAGTAAGAGAAAGACAGCAGCAGGCAGAAGTGCATTACCTAATGAGGAACAGGAGAGGCACAGACGACCTGGAGAAGGCTGACATATTTAATGCCTTTTCACTTCAGTTTTCTTCAACAAAAAAAAAAAAAGAAAAAGCACTTCACTGAGATATAAAGACGGCAAGATACAAAACAGAAGAGGAAAAGAACGGACAAGGGAGAACATGGTTAAACTGAATCTATTCACCAGAGAGTACAAAGGAAAGAGACCAGTGACGAGTGGTGTTCATCAGGGGTCAGCTTTAGGACCAGCACTGTTTAATGTTTTTGTTGGCTATATAGACAGTGGGATTGATGCACCCTCAGCAAGGCTGCTGACACTGAGCTGCGTGGCGCAGTTGACATGTTGGAGGAAAGGGATGGGTTCCAGAGGGACCTTAACAGACTCAGGAGGTGGGCCAGTGTGAATCTCATGAAGTTCATCAAGGCCAAGTGCAAGATCCTATGCCAGAGACAGGGCAATTCCAGGCACAAATGCAGCTGGGCAGGGACTGGGCTGAAAACAGCCTTCAGGAGAAAGACTTGGAGGTGTTGGTTAACAAGAAGCTCAACATGACCCAGCAGTGTGCACTCACAGCCCATAAACCAGCCGTGTCCTGCGCTGCATCAAAAGCAGCATGACCAGCAGGTTAAGAAAGGTGATTCTTTACTGTGAGGGAGGTGAGGCGCTGGCACAGGTTTCCCAGAGAAGCTGTGGTTGCCCCATCCCTGGCAGTGTTGGAGGCCAGGTTGGACGGGGCTTTGAGCTGAAAGGCACTGGAATGAAAAATGATCAAACTGTACATACCGCTGCATCAATGCAGTGATAAAAACAAGCCAGCTGGACTTGCTGAGAAACAAATATCCAACCAGTCTTGCATTTGTCTGTAAGCAGGTGGGTGGCTCAGAAAGGCAGGCAGTGCAGTCACACATCACAATGTGTACAGGTCTGGGTGTACTTAAGGGGTTTGATGCAAAGCCATTGCTAGAAATGTTTATGTGAATGGGGTGAACAGGAACCAAGGGCACCTGTGTTAATCCAATGGCTCTGTCACAGCTTCTCACATGCTTTTGGTAAATACAACCATATTGCTCATTGTTAGAGAAGTGGAATAATTATCACCCCATATTATATCAGGGAACAATGAGATTTCGTCTGCCTTGACTGTAAACTGTGCGGGTCTCCTATGTGTCTGCAAACAGGAACATCACTGGAATTTTAGATGCCCCCATGTGCAATTAATAGGGATGGGCATCCCTATGAGCTGCTAGATGCGCTCCCATGAAAGACCATTTACTGGGGTGCTTCCAGTCTGCTAGTGTGAGCTGTATGAGAGAGCAGAGAAGGATGGGTCAATCTGGTTTATCTTGCCATTTCAAAACACTGAAAATAAAATAAGGCTGAAAAAAATGGATGACTTGTTGGGAGGGATTTTGCTGGTTAAGTTTGCATGAGAAGAAACAGGGGAGAGGAAGACCTGATGGGGCCTTTGAAGACAAAGGAAAAGGAGATGGTTTTTAGGATTCCTGCTTCCTAGTACATCTTCCATCAGTACCTGCTAATCCTGCCATCAGCCGCCTATTTGCAGGTTAAAAGAAGTTCAGAACATTCTCAGATTTTCATTCCAAGGGCAAAGTGTTGTTCAGGGATTATGCAACAGGAGGTATGGGCCAGAGAGAGACAAGAATCTGCACATTAAATCCTACATAGGATTAACATGTACATGACACCCTGTGCACGTGACAGCATCTATGAGTTTCATGTGTTGCAAAAGCTTTGGTGTACTGATCAGAACCTGATGTATTCAGCTTATGGGCTGGTGTTGCTCTTATATTTATGCGGTCTAAGAGAAGGAAAAGAGAGAGGCAAGCCTTCAGGGGCAGTGACCCTTTCTTTATTCAAACCTGAACAGAAGGAGGGTCTTTACTTCCAAGAACTCATTTCTTCTTTCTTCTTGCCACACAATGAGAGCTCCGAAAGAATAGATCATTGAAGCTAACAAGGTTGATCATCAAGGAAACTTCTGTGCCTTCTGAATCCTAGGGCTGTGGAAAAGATTTAGTGCTTTACTGGGCCAGCCTTTGGAAGCAGAATTTATGAAAGCCCAGTTTGAAGGCTGGTTTTGAAACTGGTTCTGCACAGATATTTTCTGCTCTTCCCTGAAAACAACACAGCATAGACCTCTGTATGCCTTCATCTCCTGAAGAGCCAAATAATGCCTGATATTTCACCATGTGATTACAGCAGATGCCTTCAGCAGTCAATAGTGGGCCCAAGGTTAATGTTTAACATTCAGGGGGGATACGACACTCAAGAAATACAATGACACTAAATTATGGTCATTATAATGGTAGGTTAAAAGCAGTGCTGCTGCAGAGAAGTCCTGCTGGGAATTCTCCTCTTGGGTGGTGTTAAGTAGAACAGCCTGCCAGAAAGGACAGCTTGAAGAAATATAAATAACTGCACATGGGATGTGCTTTAGAGGAAAGAGCAGTGCAAGGGTAGGGCTGGGCTTTGGATAATGTTAATGTGATGGGTTTATACCCACTTGTGTTTTACACATGTAACATGGTGGCGACAGCAAGGCTGTTGGGAGATCTGCTGGTCCCAGCTTAAAAAACTCTAGGTGAAAGTAGTAGCTATGCTGCGGCACTGAGTTTGTCCTGTCTTGAAAAAATAGACAAAGGTGCTAAAAAATAGACAAAAACAGTGACATGACACTGCTTTTCTAGTTCTGAATCACGTCTGAATGTGATGACTACTGTTCTAGTCATCACATTCAAGTCTTTAATAGTGACTGCCTTCATGATGCTCTTGAATGTGTTTACCAAAAGGGTAGAATTACCTGCTTGGACACCAGCAAAATGCTACCAGGAGCCAAAATAAACTAGTTTAGGAAGAGTGGCTTTAAAAAAAATGCTCTTGATTCTTATGTTTCTGTTCCCAGCTTTATTTCTTGCTGTCCAGGTGTACCACTGCTGTTTGAATTGCATAGCTGGGTGCTTTGTGTATCTAAATACAACAACTTGATCACTGCCATCGTAAGCGCCTTGTACTCATCTATAGGGATGCAAATCCTGAAGGAGGCAGGCCCATGGCCTCTGTCTTGAGCAACAATGCTGTCAGATGCTAGAGATAGTGAATGCAAAATGCTTGATGTATTTGTTGATGTTGTTGCAAACCCAGGAAATATGTCACTGACATCCCTGGAGAGTCAGCAGCATAAAACTGGTGTGAGAAGAGAATAAGTGCTGTCAGGCTTGCTGGTTGTATTTATTTATTAGCTTTAACTTTTAAAGTTTGCCTTCTGCTAATGTCCTGATTCAGTGTTGATCCCACTGGAAGGAACAGGGCGATGTCAACTACATCAGGCTATTGCAGTGTCCATCCTCACTAACAGTGGGTAATAACACCACCACCACTGCACTAGGATGCCAAGTATGTGCCAAGCTGTACCAAAATGATGTAGCATTGGCATTAGCACATCAGGGAGGTGCCCAGAACACTCTCTAGTGTGAGCCATGTATGGTAGTGGCTTATTGTCCTATGGTTGGTGTATCCCAGATACTCTCCTCCTCTACTGCTGGGCCCATCTTCCCCCTCCCATGCAGTGTCTCTAACTCTGTCCCATGGAGAGAAAGGATGGAGCTGACCTCAGGTAAGGAGCCATCTCCACAGTGATGCCCAGTGGTCACTGACCCCAAAGGCCAAGGGCAAGAGCTGAGTTTCACACACTTTTGAGCCTTCTTAACAGCAGATCTCCTCCCACTGCTGCTCACACAGAGACAAAGCAAAGCAGAGGGTCTGCAGGGGTCATCAGTGTTGTGTGTATAGATAGCTACTAATGACATTAGATGGGCGCTGAGCTGCAGATTTGGTGGAGGCTGCAATAATACACAGCTCCTCTGAAAGGTCAGTGGTACATGGGGCTTGACCCCACATTCCTTGTGCATCCCTGACCCCCACTGAAGTCAATCAGACCTATTCTGTGGCACCATTAACTTAGAAGATTTATGTGCTTCAGGCAGTGGGAGGAGAACTTGATTTCATTTCCAGCATGGCTTTTTCTTCCCTACCAACATTCATGTTAATGATAACAGACGCGAATTCAGCTCAAGTAGCCAGGGAAACAGCTCAAGCTTGATTCTTCTCCCAGGCAGATGCGAACCGCTGGCTTATTATTTAACTAAGTTGTTGACGACTAATGGTCTAATTGGGAGGGCAATTGATTTTGGATGACATTTTAAAACTGCAAACTCAGCTCAACAATTTCTAACTGCAGCGGTGGTTTATTGCTCTGGCAAAGTTAAGTGGATTGATTGGTCATAAACTTCCATTGGTTTCTTGTTACCATGATCCATGTTTAATGCTTTGTTATTGATCCTGATCTATCATTTTCTGAAAGGATAAGTTTTCTATAAAGAAAGAAAGCCCCCGCAGCACTGGGTTTTATAAAGAAAGGTGTTCTGAAGCACACACATGCAGTTTGGCTTCAGGAAACACTGGTTCTCATCACACCTGGCCTATTTTTGGATAATTCTAAGTTGTTATGCAGTTTATTGAGATGAGTGTGCTTTATTCTTCCTGCAGCAGGAACAGGAGGTGTCTAGCACTGGATGAGCATGAGCCTGCACTTTTAATCCAGGAATTATTTAGGGAGAGTTCAATCTGCCTGAAAGACATGGAACAAGGGTGTGAGCATGAGAACTGACTGTCATGTGAGAGGTGCAGTGAGAGGCATCCCAGGGCAGCCTGTGGTCTAAATCCCTGCTTTCTGAGCCTGGACTGGTCCAAAGGCAGCCCTTCCTCCAGCTGAATTCCAGTTAAGCCCTTTGTTTTAGAAAAGGTGGGATCTTTGGCACCAGTAAGAGGAGCTAAGGGAGAAATCCTCTCTGTGACAAAAGACAAGTCACCAACTTTGCTGCCTGAGCTGCTCTTAAAATAAGGACAATAAAGCCCGGCTGCTTCAACATGTTGGGAGGATTAATGGATTAAACAGGTCTGATCCTGCATGAATTGGAGGTTGCCAGTTGCCCTGTGTGCTGGACATGGCAAATCTACTCATTGATAGATCATAGAATCATAGAACGGTTTGGGTTGGAAAGGACCTTAAGATCATCCAGTTCCAACCCCCTGCCATGGGCAGGGACACCTCACACTAAACCATATCACCCAAGGCTCTGTCCAACCTGGCCTTGAACACTGCCAGGGATGGAGCATTCACAGCCTCCCTGGGCAACCCATTCCAGTGCCTCACCACCCTCACAGTAAAGAATTTCTTCCTTGTATCTGATCTGAACTTCCTCTGTTTCAGTTTGAGCCCATCACCCCTTCTCCTACCATTACAGTCCCTGATGAAGAGTCCCACTCCAGCATCCTTGTACGCCCCCTTCAGAGACTGGAAGCCACTAATTCTTAATTATTATTCTGAATAGTGAGAGTCTTCTAAGTATTTCCTAGGGTTCACCCCACAGTCTCTGGGACTGGGCACATAAAAGGAACCAGGACAAATGTAGTCCATCCCTTCTGCCATGTGAAAACTGTTGATACTTCAAACTTCTGGTTGTGTGAATCACAGCAGCTGTGAGGTCTCTGGCAGAGGGCATTGTTGTGTCCCCTGTTTGGGATCAGCTCTTGGGAAGGTGTCTGGGTCCATCCTCAGTGCCTCTCGACACAACTGTAGTCGTCTAGCCAGAACAACCTGCATGATTCCGAGCAGGATGCAGGCAGGGGGAAGGGTAGATGGATTGACAGGAGGCAACAAGGTTGTGGGTCCCACACAGCATGAAACTTTGTACCCTCAAACCCAAAGAAACAAGGCAAGGAGAAACAAGGTGGGCTACGAATGAACTATCTCAGAGCCAGCACAATCTTCAGTTGAGGTGAGCGAAGAAATGTTGTGAAATCTGTGTCTCTGCAGCATCTTTCCTGGCTATTTCTGCTCCGACTGTGATTCCAGAAAACTGATTTCTTGGAAACTTTAGCTCATGTTGCGGTCAGCTCTGGTGCTTGCTATAGAGCCCAAGATGAGAGCACACACACCTAAAAGAGCAAGGGATTACCCAAACACACACCAAATATTCATTGCAACATTAAACTGTATCAGGTGGAAAACGGGAGGCCATTATTGGGGTGACTTGGATAACTTTCCAAGTTTTGATGTGTTTTAATTTTACAGTGCTTGGCATTGTTGAGGCAGGATGTTTTGGATTAACAATTATACAACTCAAGTGCAAAAGCAAAAGGGCCTGCTAAAGTAAGCAAGGTCTTTGCTTTGAAGTTTATTGGAAAAAGAGCCAAGTCTATAGGATCTAAGGATATAGCCCTGCAGAACTGGTTTGGTGTGGCAAGAGTATGAGAAGAAACAATAAAATCAATGAGGCTTTACACAGATCTTGGCAAATCTTGTATTATCTTGTTTTAAAATGCACTTTTCTGGGGAAAAGAAAGAACATAGGCACAATGGTAGGTCCTTTTCTATTTTGGATATGAAGCGTAATCCTAGTCATCCTTATGTCCAGAAAGATATAGGAGACTGGCACAAAGAAAAGCAAAAAAGACAGGGAAGAACAGAACAGCTTTCCTGAATAGACTGTGACCCTTCAGCTTAGAAGTGTGGTGGCTGAAGGCAATGCAGTGGAGACACATAAAACCCTAAACGGCGTGGAGAAGGTGAATCCAACCCAAAAATGTGCCCAGTCAAACTATCAGGTTTAAAACTATGTTATACCAATGCACTAATTTTTCACCCAGTGGAATTGTGGAAATCATTGCTAGGCATGATGTGGAGGCCAAAATTGTAAATGAGTTCAAAAAGGCACTTTCAAGGAGGATGAGTCCATGAACAGTTATTAAATGCAATGTTCTTCCAGCTTGGTAAAGCCCTGGATGACTGCACTTTGAAAGTGTACATCATAGAAATGTTTGACCTGTGCGTGCAGTGTTTCTTCCTAAGGCTGGTGAGGACAGGTCTAAGTGGGCATTGACCTAACTTAGGGTGATGTCTTTTGGTCTTGTTCCACATTTTTGCCCAGAAATGTTGGTGTAGAGTGAGAAATGAATGATTTTATGTATTTTAATCGAAAAATATAATGTCTGACACTAAGTGAACTACTTTAGACCAGCTTCTGCTTTACCCAGACATTCAGGATTGATTTCACACATTAAGCAGAAGCAGGGCTCCCATATCTCATTAGCAGTGCCCTTCTCTGCCTCCTAAAAAGATGTGCAAAATTAAGATCCCTTTTCCACTATACCCTCTAGAAATATGAGCAGTTTCTTCTTTAAAAGACCTAAATGTGATTGTCAGTGCATCTCTGAGCTGTGACCTATAGTTATCTGGAGGATTTTCAGGTGTGTTGCTCCATTCTGCTAATCTCTTCTTGGGTTTTTAGGTCAGGGAGTCCAACTCTGAACACATGCCTACCTCTTTGCTTGAAGATCTGAAACCTTTAATGAGCAGGCCAGATCTTCATCTTGTGCAGCTGGCAGAGGTCCACTGCCTGCAGGAAAGCTACAGCGCTTTATAAAGTATTTCCAAGTACCTACATTCATGACTCTTTGCATCCACCTCAACTATTTCCTGGAGTTCCTATGTGCAAATGTAGCCAACATCTGTTCCAAAAGGGATATTAAACAGCTTCAGGTTAGCATATTTACCAATGAAAACCTGTTTTTTTCATGGCAGAAGCAGGTATCCTTCAAGATTATTTTCTTCTTCTGCCATGTATCTCAAATCTCTGGGGTGAGAGATGTCTTTTCTTCAGCTGTTTCAGACTTTTGCTCCCTGACCTTTTGAAGTTATACTACTATTTTATCTTTCCCAGTGCTATACTCTCCTGGAGCTGATTCTGATATCTAAGGCACTTGCAAAGGTCTTTTTCTTCCTCCTTACCTTTACTGACTATGCCTACTTAGACTGTTGAAACCAAGCCTCTTTGAAGCTAAGGATTTAGCAAGCTTCAAGTAGGAATTGGAAGTTTTATATTGATAGCAAGTGTAGAGAGAACTATAACTCTAAAGCCAACAAAACCAGAGACTTGGAAATAGTATCAGATCTCGTTCTTCAGGGTTTAAGTGTTTAAGTATAAAGATTTAGGATGAAATTGTCCTGGCAGGCAGATCATTCCACAGCTGCACAAATTTTCTCTAAAGCATCTGTTGCTGGCTTACATGTTAAAAAATGTCTTGCATGGATGTACATTAGGTCTGATCCGTGGTGTCCCTGTTGACTACTGCCCGATTCACTATTTTAAGACTCTCTGTAGGAGTGTGTGGAAAATCACAGTGGGACTTTCTTATAATGTGAGACAGACCTCTCTTTTTAAGGAATTGCTTCAAGATTTTGTAGTGGGGTTTTTATCTTTTTTCATCTTTTAAGGTTACTGAAACCCTACCAGAACAGACACAGTTTTTTATGGGCTGATCTCAGTAAAAACCCTTTCCTACCTGGAGCCATGATAAAGCTTGCTCAATTTTTTGTGAAAGCCAGTACACACTGGTCTGAGGTAGTTAAAACTGAGATTCAAACACTAGATACTGCTTGTCTGAAATGTCTAGAATAAGTGACAATGTGAAAGAAAGACCAAACAATATTTTTGCAAGTTAGGAAACAAGCCTCCTTTGTATCCAGTTCTGCCTTAAAGATGCTCACCCTTATTTTCTCATGTTTCAGATGAGATTAATATAAAGAAAGTGTAATGCAGAGTTTCCATCACTGCAGATTTGGCAGAACAGCTCAGACAGACAGACAGTCATCAGGAATGGTCTACGCACATGGATTATCTGTTTTCTACCCAAATGACTTTCAGTCCTTGCAATAACGGGGGCCATTGCTTCCATGGAAAGTCACTATCAGATAGAGGTACATTCCTTAAAGATGTTTATTTATATGTACTATAAAAAGATTCATAAAGAAAAGTGTCCTGGTAAAGACAATGGGTGTGGATGACTTGTATTTCTGATGTTTTCATGAACTGGCTTTGTGATCTGCAGGGACATCAGTCTAAATCTGATCTGATCAATCTAAATGTGCTCTACCTCCCCAGTCGCGGAAGTGTTGAAGTTTCAGTCTTCTTGGCTCTGTAGGGAGATATCTGTTGTGTAAAGGACTCACTGCCAAGGCATCTGGCACATGCTAAAATCGTTGTTTGGGACTTTTATCTTAGTAATATGCTTCCTGCTTCTTTGCTGGAGCGCTGAAATTGCTAACAGTAATTCAGAGATCATCCCAGTATAGGGAGAATTTACTGGGCAGGGAAGGAAAGGAAGGAAGATAGGGACAAACACACATCTAAAAGCTCATAAAATGAGTTATCTTTAGAGGCGTTCTCTTTAAAATCCCATTCCACGGTACTGTACCTACTTTCGTGCTGTAGGAGCGCTGTTTCCCATTTGCAAGAATCTCTCCTGTGGCTTGATTTCACAACAGTTTTCTCTTATACTTTTCCTACACTAGTAATAGAAGTTGCTGTGAGTTTTATTTGGTTTTAATTGCATGTTTAGGGGCAGATACTAAATTGACAAATCTTTGCTACCCATCAGGCAGCTCTGGCAATGCCTGTAACTGGTCTTTGAGCACCGTTGTGGATCTGTCTCATGCTGGGACTCTGCTGGAGATGCAGCAGTGCTGCTTTGTACAGACACAGTGGTGGTCTTTTAATGTTGACATGAAGTGGCAATGAAACTGTACCTAAGTCAAGGGTTTTCAGCAGGTCATGGGAGTCCCAGGGCAAATTGTGTTTCTGCCACCATGGAGCAACCCACAAGCTCTGTCTTGAATGATGTCTCTCCTGATGCTCTTCTACTTTCACAAACTACTTCCTTTCCAGGAATAAGTGTTTCCTAATGAAAAGGATTTCGTTGACAAATTTCTCTCCCTGATTTCTTTTACCACTTGGGAAGATGTTCAAGGCCAGGTTGGACAGAGCCTTGGGTGACATAGTTTAGTGTGAAGTGTCCCTGCCCATGGCACAGGGTTGGAACTGGATGATCTTAAGGTCCTTTCCAACCCCAACTATTCTATGATTCTAAGATTTTTTTTTAAATTAGGCAAGAATTCATATTTGTCTGGCCACAGTCACCAGGTCATTTGATTTTTGGGTAATGTGAAGGTCTCATTCACCTTTGACTTGAAGAATTCCTTTGCTTTCGCTAACTGAATTTTGCCCAGGCAGAGATTTTTGCAAGGCTTGGCTTGAAATTCCCCAGAGCTGTGCCTATTTTCTACCAGCTCCTACGTTACTCCTCACTGGTCTTTACCTTTATGACAATTATACTTTTTAGCCACAGGGTCTTTGCAGTGCATTCTTGCCAACACTCTTTCCTCAGCATTAACAGCTTCCTTCTGCAGACTGCTCAAAAGTTTCTTGCTCAGGGCTGGAGCAAGGCAAAATCACAACAGGTTTGTGCCCAAGGCCACTGCTCTAGCATTTACATGACTGCATCATCTTTCAGCCCTCATCTATTAGGAAAAACAAGTGTCTAGCTCTTATGCTTGTAAAAAAAAGGCTTCAAATTCACTCTGAATGAATTTACTGTCACTAAATCTGAATCAGTTCTTTAATTGTTAGGGGGAGGCTTGGACAGTGTGGTGGGGCTTAGCATCTTCTCTGGGACATTGCAGGCTGTGAGGCCCAAAGCCATCAAATGCCTTGTCAAGTCTGACTACTGCCTCTCCTCTCTTGTGCCACTCTTCCCTTCAGGGATAACCCCTTGTTCCTGAGCCTTCTCCACCCACTTGCTTTTCTCTCAAACAGGGACCTTTATGAGGCTTCTCAGAACAATTTCCATGGGAAATATCTGTCTCACAATGGAGTCCTTTCCCATCGTTTTGGGAGCAGAGGGGCAATTTTTTTCTCATAAATCGGACTATGCCCCATTGTGCATACTGTAAACCTCTGTCAGAGGCCTGAAGAAGGACCCGTTGCTCCCAGCTAACAATACCACTGGGCTAATTGGTCAAAATAATTATCCCAAACACTGGAAAAACTCAATTAGAAGAAAAACCACATTAAAATATTGTTCCCAGATATTTTATCTCCATTACAAGAGACCACCCATGTGAGCCCAGTCCTCCCACTGTTATACATTGGTGTTCCTACTTTTAAAAAGTAGGAAATCTCAGGCAGGGTAGGGAAGAAGAGTGGGGGAATCTCTGGGAGAGACATAAATACCTCTGTCACTCTGCACTGGAGAGACAGTAGCACTGTCCATTAGTAGTAACAGGCCATTAGTGAAAGGCAAGTGCCTCGGCTCTACTCTTTTTAATAATGTGTGGTCCAAAGCCATTGTATGAAATGTAAATGGAGAGGGAAATTATATTCCATATACTCCACACTGTATTGTACTCTCGCAGACAGCTGGTTGCAGCACACACAGCCTGAGCCACCTCTCTGGCGATACATGCCATCCTCACTGAGGTCAGTATTATTTCTTGTCCTGACAAGGATTCTCTGCTCAAAAGGCTTTAATTTTTGTTGTCTGCTTCAAGCAACAGCGGGGGGTATGAGCAGGGCATTTTTCTCAAGTGATGAAGTCTGTTCCCACGGCTGTGGGAAGGAAGATGGAGGGAGAGGGAGCGGGAGGCAGGAACAAGCAGAGGAATGGGATACGATGGGAGATCCGAACTTTGGCAGGAGCACTTAGACAAAGGCACTGAGAGTAGGTTTAAACCAGATATGTGTTTTGTGAGCCAGGAGTCAGCTTCCTCTGCAACAGGTCTGCAGTCAGCACAGAGTTTGCTCTGGCCTGCGTCTGAGTTGCAGCTGATGAATTATTTCACTGATACTCCTAACCTTGCATTCCCACATGCAAGCAAGGAGGCACGATGAAAACCTGCCTCACCCTCCTTGCGTTTGGTCAGCAGCATCTGCAGCTCTGACTGCTGTGTAAGTATCACTAGGAGAGGTATTTAGGAGCCCTGATGTGCACGCTATGAGCTAGAAAAGAGGCAGTGCTGCTGCCTGCCCTGACCGTGCACCACTGCTAATCATTCCTATTATTGTTGTGCCTGGAGGCCCTGGCTGGGATCAGGGCTCCCACTGTGAGCTCTTATCTGCAAAGCTGCAGCCAGATGAAATCCCTGTCCAAAGGGTTGACTAGCCTGAACAGCGAAGGCATGGGAGAAAGGCAATGTTATTCCCCCTTTACAGAGGAGACATTTGTGGCACAGAGGTTTTCCCGTGTCAGAAGGGATGTTGTGGCACAGCTGGGAAGAACATCCAGGCTTTTGCTGCTAAAATCCAGATTCTGGATTCTGGAAGAAGCATCTGTGTGTGGTAGGGTGGCTGTGGCTTCTGCTCCTACCAGACTGAGCCAGGAATGGGCAAAAGTATGTTTCTGATCAACGCCTCTTTCCCTGATATCAGGCTACAGGTAACTTCAAACGTTGCCCATTTCTAAGTGCAGCTTCCCCTTTCTCTCCTGTACCTCCTCCATCAGATAGGTCTGCTAACCAAAGCCGCAAATAGCACTGTCCTTAGGTAGCAGATAACATCTCACCACTCCTCCTCATTCTGAAGGGTCAGCAAAGTTCCATATTACTGAAATGCTCCTCTTTTCCTTTTCTTTCATGTAACTTGCAACTTTAAAGTGCATCTTGCATGTGAGACTAGCATTCAAAACCCTGAGCAAAATCCCTGTAGGATAAGGCTGTAGTCGTATATTCAGGAATTTGTACATAGCTGGAAGTGAAGGAGGTAGCAGAAAGGGTTGGTTGAGGGGTTTTCTTTTTAAGATACAAGTGAGAATTTAAGAAGAAAGCATTCATTCTTTCTGCTTAAATTTGAGCTGGATTCACAGTTTGGATCACCATGTTTGCAGGTGACCTATACGCACTATATAGCCACTATGCAGAGTGGCTATAGTCGTGTAAGTGCCTCACTTTGTGACCAGTAATGATGTATTGCTACTGCAAAAAAGAACAGAGGTGTTGAAACACATTTTACAGCTTAGAAATGGAGAAGTTCTTCCCTTCTTCCTCCACACATATATGCCATAATGTGAGCAAATATGGCAGAGTGCAGCTATGTGGCACATGTTGAAACTGAAATATGCCTGCTCTTCTCCCCTGGGACTGAATTTGACAAGGCCTTACTATTTCAGGAGTGCTAAAATGAAGCAGTAATACACTGCTGAGTTTCATCCAAACCCAGTTTTATTATATGAGCTACTTTCATCTACTGCCTGTGCCTCTTCCCATCCAAATATGGACAGAATAAACAAAGCAAACCCACAAACTTTGCTGCTCTGCTCAGAACACACAGCAGCTCTCCAGTACACGCATGAAAAAGCTAAGATATCTCACCTCTGCATAGGGATTTTTATCTACAGTTCTCAGCTTGCTTTATAAAGGAGAAAAGAGCAGTGTCTCTCTTTTGCCGATGAGGGAATGGGGTGAATAAGGTGTAAACCTGAACTCTTTGGAGGTTTGAATCTTCACTCCAGTGTGGGAAGATGTGAGTTGTAAGCGGCGAGGAGAAGCAGACCGGCCAACCCAATATGGGTGATAAGCAACTTCTACTTTATTTGTGACGCAGTTCACACATATATAGGAGTGGTATTCAGCCACTCCTTCTTGGCACAACAGTATTGGTTAGCCCCCACAGCTTCCTCCACATTCTCCTCCCAGGTCCAGTCTCCGGCTACCTGTGGGGGCCACCCCCTGCCTTGCTTGCACAGTCCTCTAGAACTCTATGGTTCTGCTCTTAGAGTCATTCTGCAACAGTGAGTGGCTGTAGGGAGAATATAAAGATGTGTCCAGTGCTGGGAATCTTGAATAGACATTGTATGGAGATGCTGCAATTTCACCTTTCCCAGCTCTGGGGAGAAAAGTGCCTGTTCACCCAGAAATTGGGAATTTTGCCTTAGTAAGGCTGGTAGGAATGTCAGTGGTAGGTTCAGCAACATCACCAAGCCTGCTGAATCCATGGGATTCCTAACAGGATCAGACTTGAGTTGTAAAAGAGCTCCTAAGTTACTTCAAGAATTGTCAAAACCTCCCAGTTTGGGGATTTCTAGATCTCCTTCTTTCATGACCCTTCTGTAGGACAGCTCTTCTGAGACCCAGGTGGAAAACACCCTGCTGAGCTGGTGGTTTTCCATCAAAAGGACCAGCTTGCTCACAAAACAGTTCTAATAGCGGCTGATAAGTAGTATAAATAAATAGGATGGGACCAACAGCAATATTATGCAGACACGCATTGTAGTCGTTTTAGCTGGATGAGCTCATTCAGAGCCACAAAACAAAGTTTTATAATTGCCTGGGGGACATAGTGGGTGCCTTTAAGGGACAAATGATATTAATGATGTACTCAGAAAGATTAATGCCATCATGTCAGAGTCCCCCATGACTCCAAAGAGCATGTCTATTAATGAACTTACTTATGATTAAAACACACTGAGCGAAACAATAGTTAATTGAGCAATGGAAAAAAACACAAGGGAAGATTTTATCTTTATGAAAGCAGATTTATACAATTTAGGCCGTGACTAAAATTGTTTTTGGGGTGCGTAGGATCATGTTTGCAATCAGAGAATATCATCGCCTGTTGGACAGGACACAGGACCTGGCCACTGCGGGCATCTTGCCATCCTAAATTAACTGCTGCACATCTGGCATAGGAAAGCTTCACCACTTTCCTTCATTTCACTGTTGCAGTATCTACACCATCCTGTCTGCTTGGCTAGGCCCACCAAGGGCTACTGAAGCAAAAGGTCTGAGGCAAAGTGTATGGATATCAAACATCTGTGGGTTTGGATAACACCCACAGTGAGACCCGGGGAGTGGTTAACTGAAGGCATGTCAGGGTGTTGCAGGGCATTTGTTGAGCATGATAACTGCTTGTGTGCCTGCTCCTGCTTGTTGGGGGAGGCAGGGAGTGTTGGCCATGCTAAAGAGGGTCTCTGCAGAGTGATCCCAGAAGGACCTCAGGTCTGTGCACCTTGGTCTTGGAAAGGGACCTGCTGCAGAGCTGCTGGTGTGGGGAAAGGGACCCTGCAGGTAAGGTCCTCGCCAGTGGCCTCTTGAGAGCAAACAGAAGAGAATCCTGCCTGTGAAGGCCCATCATAAGGGACACATTTCCATCTCCACTTGCACTCCTGAATCACAGGGCTTGAAGAACCCATGGTCTATTTGAGTCTGCGTGCATTATGCATTCTTCTTGCACACATCTGGCGTTATGTGTGTAAAGGGGATATCTGGGAGTTAACCATGGACTTCCTCCACATCAGGCAGTTGAACCTTTGAAGATGCTGGATGACCTGAGTTTATGCAACCTGCTCTTCTAGGCAAGACCTTTTCTGGGATCTTAACTCTTTTCATGAGTAACAGCCTGGCAAGATCTGCACTTCAGCACACTACCTCAAGAAGCAGCTGGAGATTCTACTGAACACTTCTGAAATATCCAGGCCTGTCCTAACGTGCAGCTTCTCAAGCGGTTTCTGTTGTTTCAAGAGCCATGTGGCTGTACTGAAAGTTTTCTTTCACTTCCTCAGGCTTAATTCCTAAAAGTCATCAGAGACACCTCGATCAAAGCATGGCCCTGGGAACCTGCTGCTAGAGTATGCTTCCTTGTGTCTTGCCCAGCCCCAGGGCCAGAGGTGGGTTGTGCACATCCTGGGGTGTCTGTCCATGGATGGGGAACGGTGCTTCTTGGGAGTGGAGCAGGGATGCTGGTCCCTGAGCCTGTTGTGGATTGTGCCCTTGATCAACTTCCACACTTTCTGCTGTAGAACACTTCTTCTCCATGCCCTCAGATGGATGAAACCTCTACCCACCTCTCAGCTGCTTTGGTACGAACTCCTCTGTCTTCGCTCAAGCACTCAGGGCTTATGGGCCAGCACAATGCACCCAGTTCTTTATAAGCAAAGAGTTGCAGTTCATTTTCTACTTCACATCCTTTTTTCCTTTACAGGCCACACTGTAAATGGCTTTTCCTTTAAAAAAGACCCCCCTACACACATGCACATATCCCTCCCTCCATCCTCTGTACGTGCCAAACTCCACATGCACTCAGTGTGCTTGCTGAGCCCTGCCTTGGCACAGCGGTTGGGCTCCTCTTTCTGGGGCAGCCGGTGTGATCTCACCCTGGACACAGGCATTTTTCTCCTGCTGGAAAAAGAACATTTGGGTTATTAGCAGAGAGGAAGCTCACAGTGTCATGTAAGTTTATATCAAACAATTGTTGTACCAAAGGAGCTGGAAAAACAGTTTTTTTAAGCACCACTGTATCATTTCCCATTTTCTTTTTTAAACAAAAGCTCAAATATTTCAGCTATAAAAAGTAGACAGTGTATTAACTCTTTATGTTACTTACATACAAACAATAAATAACTGAAGGTTTAAACCCAGAACACCGTATCTCTAATCCCTCATGCTGGATCCTTATCTTAAAGTTGTGATTCAAAATAAGCTCTAATAAAATCTATGCACCAGCCAAGGCAGGAAATACAATACTTGCCCTACCCTTTCTATCTTGTTCACCATGATTACAAACCTATTGAGTGTGCCGTAAGGAAACACACAATAGAATGAGATCAAATAATAAATGGAAGCAATACATCAGCCATATACTCCTTTAGCCCAAAACAACTTTCACCTCCAATTTCAGTCCATAAGGCCATGAACAGAACAGCACGTATTACCCTTTATGGTAATAGGAGTATTATGGGTAAAGGAAAAAATGTCAGTTGATTTTGCTGGTGATCACATAAGAGAGTTTCCCAAAGGAAACTTAAAGCTAAAAAAGGTGTGTGGATTCCAGTTCCATATCACAATGTTGATTTTTATTTAACCATTTATTTCAGAAATTAGGTATTTTCTTGATCTCTGTGAACTTTTTTGTAACTGGGGATGTGAAAAGCTATGGTACCCAAACCCCAGTGTGTTTTCTCATCTTTGGGGACATTAAATTCTCTTCCAAGTATTTGTTCAGAATCCTCTCTGAATTGGATAGAAGCAAAACATCCTCCCATGTTTTTCATCCTGACTAAATTTTGATGAACTTAATTTGCAGAAGTCTGTGCTCTGTACTCATCCCCAAGATACAAGAATTGTTCTGCCTTGCTACACACAGTCGGGGTTAACTCAAAATTATGAAAGACCAGTGATTTTGTCAATGGTTTATTTGCTGTAATATAGTGACCTTTTATCTGTTGTTCATGAAACTTAACAGGGACCTGAATTACATGGTGAAAACCATGTTACTCCATATGCTGATGTTAAACATATTATGTCTAACAGTGATTTTTTTTATGATAAATGACTCAAAATAGTAACAGAAGGCTGTCTCTATGAAATTATTTATCTATTTGTAAAGCTGCAGTGTCGTAATGCAACTTTAATGTTCATAATGCAGTTTTACTGCTAAAACCTTATTAGATTTTGCAACCTAAAGGTTGATATAATAGGCAGGGTGAAACACTGTTTTGCCTGTAAAAGGCTTAGCAAAGGCTAAATATCCTTAAATTACACTCATGGCAGTATGAATGTTTTGAGTTCTTTTGCAATCACGGTTTTGTTAAGCAGCAGAATTACTTTTGTTGAACTTGTAAACTTTCCAGTACAAACTTGCTTTTGTTGACAGTATGTTTTTTTGTAGCATTTTCAAGATAAAAACTATTTTGATGATCAGAAAAACTTGGCGCTTACTTATAAGAAAAATGGGAACAAATATTGCCATTATATTTTGTTCTATTGCGGTAGGCATTTGCAGAGGATAAAGACCTAAATGTATGGAACCTGATGAGGCATAATGTTAATAAGAATGATGTAAATGCATAAGTAGTTAATTGTCTGGACAGTCACATGGAGTTAAGCATTTTAAGCAATTATATGTGTTTATTGACTGGTCCATAAACATCTGGGTCTACTGTTCCATGAGCATTACCAGCTAGAGAGATGAGAAGCTGCTGAGAAACTGTAATGGAAGGACACTGCTGAATGCTAAGAAAGGGGGACTCAGCCTAGGCTGACAATGGGGTGTTTCAGTGAGCTCTGACTTTAAATTAGGCCTGGGGTTGCAAGGGGAGGACCTGGTTGACTTGATTTCCAGTCATGCCCTTACTCTGAAACTTCATGAACCAAAGCTATTGCTATCACCCTCCTTTACCAAAAGCCATCTCAGTGTGGCTCCTTGTTTGCAAAAGGGACGTGGATGCAGCTGCTGGGGCACGTAACAGTTGGTAGCTCTTTGCTATGTATGTTGGAGAGGATGAACTAAATGCTCACAGCTTGTGTGCAGGAGGAGAAAACAGCACTAATGTGTGTGGAAAAACAAAAGGAGGCAAGCAGGAAATAAATGAAAAAAAATCCATGAGAAAAAGGATTTTGTGGTGTATTTAACCATGGCTGGGAGGGGGGTGCCTATGAAATGAGAAAGTTTGCTTGCTTGCCTGTAGGGTTTATTTGTTTTTTAAAGTTTCCTTTAAAAAGAACAGGAAAAATCAAGCAAAAAGTCAAGTTTCTCATCAGCTGGTGACTCAGACAGCTCAAGCTGTGAGCAGCTCTGCCATTTCTCACTAAGCAGCATGTGGTTCTCTCCGCCTTGGTGCAAAGACCCCCTTGAAAGACCCATTTGGACAAGCTAAAATTTATGCCGGTGTCTAAAGCTAGGTAAGCAGATGGATTTTTATTGGAGGAAGAATGCCCTGAATGAAAGCAGGATTAGCTTTGTGGAAAATCACCTGTGCTAAATACTAGTTTGGGATAGTGACTGATTTAGTGGCAGTGGATGGAAGAAGCCAAACATCTGTTTCCCTCAATCTTTTTTAAGTGTTTCCCTCATCCTTTCATAGCGCCAAGCCTACAAGTATTTCAAGATCAAAGCGTTCAGCTTCCTGAGAATTTCCTATATTTAGCAAATACCTGAATGAAGCAATGACCTTTCTCAATAAGAGATGGTTTGGCAACTGAACTGTGATTCCTACCTGTGTGCACAGCTTTCTTCCCCATACCCAACCTGGTCATGAGTGCCATGGCTACGTGTGCCCCTAGTGTCAGGCTCATTTGGCATAAAGTCTCACATCTGCAAATCAGTCATGGAATCATAGAATCATTAGGGTTAAAAAGGACCTTAAGATCCTCAAGTTCTAACCCCCTGCCACAGGTAGGGACACCTCACACTAAACCAGGTCACCCAAGGCTCTGTCCAACCTGGCCTAGAACACTGCCGAGGCGGAGCATTCACAGCTTCCTTGGGCAACCCATTCCAGTGCCTCACCACCCTCACAGTAAAGAACTTCTTCCTTCTATCCAATCTAAATTTCTCCTGTTTAAGTTTGAACCCATTACGCCTTGTCCTATCACTGCAGTCCCTAATGAAGAGTCCCACCACAGCATCATTATAAGCCTCCTTCAGATAGTGGAGCTGCTATGATGGGCAGCAATAGTATGATCTCCTTTACTAAAGATGTCATTGATCTGGGTTGTGTAGGATTACAGGAGGGCAAGACTTGGGTTTCCATGTAAATTGCCAAAATGTTGTCATTTTTTTACTTTAGTTCCTCCTTTAGCATTTAATGCAGATCACCTGAAATGTTTTACTTTGAAGATTTCTAAGCATTCTGTTTATGAGTCAAGCTACTATTAATTTGCCATGCATTTTATAGAAACATATCATAGAATGCATTTACATGCATCAATATGCACTGACTTTTTTTTATTCATTGAAGAGGTTAAAATGGGGCATTCTGAGAACCCAGAATCTGAGATACTTTCCAAAACATATTTTATCCAGTTTCTCTGGAGAATTTCCCACCGGTTCTATAACGAAGCCATTCAAAATAGACTAAACAGGCAAAGTATTTAAATGACAATATTCCAAATGGCAGACACTTCAGAGAGAGGCATTCGTACATGCTATGTGTTTTGTGACACATCTTGGTTCCTTGGTACAGTATGTATTACAAAATGTTTCTCTTCTTTCCATGATATTCTTTAAGGAGGGAGTGCTTATTGGAACAAAATTGCTATCCAAATGCACTCAGGATGAGGGCTATTACAGTTGAACAAGAGGTATAATTTGCCTTTTATTAATTAATGGCAATATACGATGCATCTGTTAATAGTTATGTTATGGGTCGTGGATTCCCCCCCAACATTATTTTCTATTTCTGAGGCTTTGATTATTTTTGTAAAGAATAAGAAAGTTGACGGTATCTGTACCTATGTGCAGCTTCTAGGAGAGCTTAGGTAGACTGAAAAAGCATTTCCAAGGGCTGACTGAATTGGATAATTTTTGTTTTCCAGATTTTTTTCTCTCTTTTCCCTGTCTCATCCACCCTGACATGACTGCCATCTTAATTACGTGATACTGTGTTTGTTCAGATTGCATTTCCCCGTTGCTGATGGAATAGCAGTTCTCCCATCAAGATGCATGAAAGTGTATACAGTTGTGGGTGGGGGAAGGAATTTAATATATTTTTATGCAGAACTCATCTATACTCCAAAAATGAGCCAATTTCCATGTGGAAACAGATTTGGCCTCCTTTAAAAACTGGCTGACTTCCCTGGAAAATGTATCCATTTCGGCCAACAACTCTCTAAACTAACAGAACTTTCTTTGCAAACATTTTGAACCCAAAATGCAGTACAGAAAACTTTTCAGGATGAGTTTGTTTGCTGTTTTATACTTCTTCAGTTGCCACTCAGCTATGAAATTGGCTTGGTGTCATGGTGAGCAGCTTCAGTCTTTCCAAAAGTGCAAACCAGCAACTACAGCCACAACCAATTGAAAACCTGAGTTTATCCTCTCATCTGAAGCGTGGTATTGGCCACAGCATAGAGCTCTGTGGTGCCATGCTGGGATATTCATTCTGCATTCATGGAGAGGGGTGGCCAGCCTTAGCCAATCCCCCCAAAAAACCCTAAATCCAATCCTTCCTCAGGGTCTGAAACATTTTATAATCATCCAGGCACACTGAAAACAGAGAAAAGTGTGTCTTTTTGCTGTTGTTGTGAAGCTGCATGAGTAAATTCCTGGGCGTCATGCTAAGGCTTTACTGTAGAGCTTGGCTTGTGCCACGCATGGATTTTGATATATGTCTGTAGACTTGTTAAGTGCCTTTGCTTCTAGAAATACTTGGTCTGCTGAGGGACAAATACAGCTTTGCACAGTGTCCTCAGGGCTCAGAAAAACAAATGAGGTGGGAGCAGCAGCATTAAAGAAAGCACTTCTTCCCTTTGAGAAAGACTGTTCTGTTAGTGAAGGGGGAAAATGTGCAGTGTAATACACGTCATCTGTCTTACTTTCTAAAGCATGAACTTTCTTTCCTTCTTACCTCTCTATCATCCCAGTCCTGTTAAATCTCAGTCTCTGACTACACAGCGTTTGATGTCTGGTATCTATTTTGCCCACTGCAAACAGCACGTACTGGGCTTTGCTGCCAGAGGATTTCTACCTTCATTGTGAATTTTAACATGTGATCATATCTTTCCCTTTCGAAAACATATATTAAAAACTCCAACATAATTCCTTTTTTTGCCAGTGTCAATGTAATAGGAAGGATATTGTCATTTGGGTTGCTAATGTGTTATTCTGGGTTGTCGTAGCAGGAACATATGATTATTCTTTTCAATTTTTACTTAGGAATTGTCTGTAAGCTTCAGATTTAAACTGAATTAACCAATTTTCTCAAGCGATTGCTGTCTTACTTTGGACAAGAAGACACTTGAATGGATAATATCCCAGCCAGTTCAGGTCCTCTTTCATCTTTCTGACAGTTTTGCATCTCTTCTTGACTTTACCGTTGTTAATAGAGACATCCTGAAGCCAGGTCAGCTAATCAATATATTTATGCAACAGTCAGGAGCTGCCATATGGTGACATTCTCCTCCGAGCCTGTTCCCGACTCCTGGCTCAGTCTATTCTTGGATTTACTGAGAATCCTCTGAGAATAACAGCTGGGTGTAAAATGATAGCCCGAGGGTGCTGTCCAACACACACTTCAGATTTCGGATTATTTATATATTTAGTCAGATAGTGATAAAGTGGAGCTCGCTCTCCTTATGGTTTCTGATTATAGAAAGTGGGGTTTTGTACATGCCCACCAAATGCTCTGTGACTGAGGGAGTGCGACAGCTTTCTGGATGAATGTGGTCTTGGTATAGGCATGTCTACAAAATGAACCTACTGAAACACATAATTGTGGGTTTAAGGAGATGCTTGTCTTTGGTGCTGGTTGCTATTGTAAATACTGAGACTGCTGGAAAGCCCTAAATGGTGGATGAAAGCCCTTAATGGTAGGATGAACTTTTTGACTTATCCAAGGGGAATTCCTGGAGAAGATGTTTTAAGTCAGCTCCCTGACCTCAATCACACCTGCTTGGTCTTCTCAGGTTTATTGGTACGTACCTTTCGTCTATTGCATTGGCTCTATGGCCATTTCTGCATGTGTATAGAGCAGCAAAGTACTAATTAATTCACTCTGTGTCTGGCTGCACCTGGAAACCACTTGTGTCCAGACCATCTTAGAGCTGCTTGTGTCATTTTCCTGCAGCACATGCTGCTCAGGACTACAGCCAAAGGAAGTTGAAGTCTTCCCCAGTGCAGATTTTGCCTCTCAGTCTGTGTTATGTCTCCTCTTCATGGGAAGTGAACTGGTTTGCAGCTCACCCTGGAGGCAACTCAGCCTGTGCTCTTTGTTCCCACCCTATTTGCACTTTAACAGCATCCAATCTCAGCACTGGACATCCAAGCTCATACAAACCAACAGCCCCAAATGTTTGTCTTTGGTCTGGGAAAGGGTTGGTTGAGTGAGAGGAATCACTTTCAACTTACTCTACAAAAGGCTTCAAATAACCCCAAATTACTCACTTTTGGAAAACTGCTAAAGGACCCTACAATTTAGGCCAGTCTTTTTTTAAGTGGATGGGCAGTATGGGATGTGAGGGCATGAAGTAATGAGAAAGAGGGATCAGGTTTTACAGATAGCACAGTAGTTTAGTCTAGATGACAGGTAACCACAAGTTGGTGCTCTGTGATTGAGCAGCTCACACGTCTTCTGTGAGAATACAAACTGCTATGGGACACTTGGGATGAGGAAGTGCTGTTGGGGCTGGATTTCTGGCCTCTGATGAATGTGTGCCTGGAACAGTGACCACCACTTACTGTGCTTAATTTTAGATATACACTAGCCCTGTTTCATCCAGGACCTTCTCACACTTGTAATTGTTTTCAAGATTGAAGCTGCAGGCACCACCCATAAATGATTCACATTTCTAGAGGCAATTGTTCCCATAAAAGAATGAGCTATATTTTGTACATAGGAGTGAATGACCCTATGGAGAGTAGAATATTTTCCTAGCCAGCTTATTTCTACACCAGAAAACACTACCCTGAAATTAATTCATCCAAGGATTTCCAGATACAACTTCCAATTGACTTTAAAAGTAAGATGGATTTTCCAGACAGACAGAGGCCAAAGGACATTTAAACCTAACTAGTAATTTGTAACAGAGAGATGTGCATAAGCTGATGAGAAAATAGCTTTTGGTATATCATGATAGGACCTCATAGTTCAGTTCTGTGCTCTACCATTAGTGGTAATAAAGGCCTGAAGTTCAATAATGTGTGCTGCCATTTCCCACTCTTAGTGTGGAAGGCAAAAGGAGAGAAGAGCCAGGTTTAAGCACAGTTTTATGCAGACCTTTGGAGATTCATGCTGCAAAGTGTTTCGACATTTATAAGGCACATTTAATCACCACAGGTGGTGTAGGGTACATAGATACTTTACTGCTGACACTGAGAAATTGCAGGAAATATTTCAGTGTGGTCATGGTATAATGGGAGTCATTGGTATCTCTTGAGCTTGTGTAGTGCAGTTGCTAGTTCACGGATGTGTTCCTGGTATTATTCCTAGAACAGGGACACAGGGTTTGAGCTGGGTAATTAATTTAGCTCTCTGTCCCCATCGCCTCCTGGAATCCAATTGCTGCCTTGGCTTGGATGTTGTCTCCTGTTCCTGAAAATAACACAGCCATAAGGGAGTGCAGGTCAGGGCCAAGGCTGAGCACCTGGATAACGCGAGGATCACTGTTCCCAGAGAACATTGCACTCTATTCCTTAAACAACAACACTTATTCGCCTATATGACCCAGAAGTGATGTGTCGTACACATGTAAATGAGAAAACAGAGTAAAAACCAGCAGCATGCAGCCGATTCAGATCCCATGAATGGGATCAGCCATAAGGTTAACCCTATTCCTAAAAGGAGACAGGGCTTGGAGACAGGATTACCTACAGCATAACTGAGACTGGTACTGATGGCCTTGGTCTGAGCTGAAATGGGGTCCCGGTCCATGGGCAAGTCTGTGCGTGGGGTTCTCAGAGAAGCTGGGCAGGGACATTGATGCATACTGATGACCCCAGGGACTGGATGCTCTCTGCTATTTCCTTTACATTTCTTAAATTATCCTCATGGGGCCAAAGGATAGGGAGCAGCAGCTTGGCAAGGTGAGCAGGAATGTGCATTCAGAGGCGTCAGCTTGTTAAAGACTTCTCTGAGCTTAACAGCCCTTGAGGGGGTGCAAACCAAGGAAGACAAATTATTGAACTGAGCCAGTGTCCAAGGACTCTCTGCCATGCATAGCAGTTTATGGGCCTCGAGTAGCCTTGAAGAAAGTAACCTATAAGTTGTGTAATAGATTTCAGCAAGACTAAACCTAAGGCTGTATGTTTAGAGAAAAAGGTTTTACAATTCCCTTTGAAAAGAGCAGCTTGGTGTGATGAGGACTCTCTTCATTGCTGGATATTTACTCAGAACAAGAACAACAGTTACATACTGCATGAGCGTGGCTGACCACATAAGGGGGTCTGTCCCTAGCTGCTTCATGGCTAAAATCCAAATATAGCTTCATCCCATATATATGCCCATGTAAACACAGGCACCTTGCTAACATGTGTGAGTTAGGAATGAATTTGCCATAGGCTTCTTTAATAATAAATGGAGGAGAGACGAATCTATGACTCAGATCTCTGTGAGCTGAACTAATAATATCTGAAAGGAGAAGGTGGCTTTGCTTTGCTCAGGCTGCTGCTTTTTACGGGGACAGGCTGACATCTCTTTCCTCCACCTAGGTGTAGGGGTGGACTCAATCCCAATATTCATGTCACTAGCAAAGATGTTGAACAGTGCTGGTCCCAATACTGATCCCTGAGGAACACCACTCGTCACTGGTGTCCACTTGGACATTGAGCTGTTGACCATAACTCTTTGAGTGTAACCATCCAGCTGATTTCTTGTTCTCTGAGTGGTCCATCTGTCAAATCCATGTCTCTCCAGATTAGAGCCAAGGATGTCATGCAGGATAGTCTCAAATGCTTTGCACAAATCTAGGTAGGACACATCAGTCTCCCTTCCCTTATTCACCAGTGCTGTAACCCTGCCATAGAAAGCCATCAAATTTATCAGTCTCTCTTTGTTCCTAGTGAAGCCATGTTGGCTGTCACCAGTCATCTTCTTATTTTCCATGTGTCTTAGCATAGTTTCCAGAAGGATCTGCTCCATGGTCTTGCACCAAAGTGAGACTGATTGGCCTGTAATTCCCCACATCTTCCTTTTTTCCCTTTCTTAAAATAGGGGTTATGTTTCCCCCACTGGACTGCCACAACTTTTCTAAAGTGATTGATAGTGGCTTAGCCACCTCATCCACCAGTTCTCTCAGGACCCACGGATTCACCTCATTGGGTCCCATGGACATTCTTGCACCTTCAAGTTCCTTAGATGGTCTTGAATGTGATCTTCTCCTACAGTGGGTGATTCTTCATTCTCCAAGTCCCTGCCTTTGCCTTCTACAACTTTGGCAGTGTGGCTCGAGCACTTGTCAGTGAAGACTGAGCCAGAAAAATTCGTTGAGTACCTTTGTTCTTCTCCATGTCCTGAGTAACCAGGTCTCCTGTTTCCTTCCAGAGAGGGACCACATTCTCCCTTTTTATCCTTTTATCCCTTATGTACCTATAGGAGCTTTTATTGTTGTCCTTGACATCCCTGTCCAGATTTAATTCTGTCAGGGCTTTAGCTTTCTTAACCTCATCCCTGATTGCTCAGTTAATTTCTCTGTATTCCTCTCAGGCTACATGTCCTTGCTTTCACCCTCTGTAGGCTTTATTTTTACATTTGAGTTGGTCCAGGACCTCTTTGCTCATTCATGCCTGCCTCCTGGTGTTTTTGCCTGACTTCTTTGTTGGGTTACATTGCTCCTGAGTTTGGAGGAGATGAATTTTGAATGTTAACCTGTTTCCTTGGGCCCCTTTTCCCTCCAGAGCTTTATCCCATGGTACTCTACCAAGCAGATCCCCAAAGAGGCCAAAGTCTGCTCTCTTGAAGTCCAAGGTAGCAAGCTTGCTGCACACCCGCCTTGTTGCCCTAAGGATCTTGAGGTCCCCCATTTCATGGTCATGGCAGCCAAGGCTGCCCCCAAGCTTCACGTTTCCCAGCAGCCCCTCCCTGATGGGGACAAAGTCCATCACAGCACCTCTCCTCATCGGCTCCTCTTATCACTTGGAGAAGGAAGTTATGATCAACACCTTCCAGGAACATCCCGAATTGCTTGTGTCCCACTGTGCTGTCCCTCCAATAGATATCAGGGTGGTTAAAGTCCCACGTGAGGACCAGGGCTTTTGAATGTGAGGCTGCTGCTGTCTGTCTAATGAGGGCTTCATCTGCCTGGTCTTCCTGGTTGGATGGCCTGTAACAGACCCCCGCTGTAATGTCCCCTGTCCCTGCCCTCCCTTTAATCCTGACCCATAAGCACTGAGTTGACTCTTCATGCATCCCCAGGCAGAGCTCCTTGCACTCCAGCTGGTCATTGACATAGAGGGCAACAGACCCTCTTCATCTCCCCTGCTTGTCCTTCCTGAAGAGCCTGGGACTTCCATGAAATCCCTTAGGGGCCAACTATTTTATCGCTTAAGAGGGCTTTCATCTGGGGATGGCAAAGGGCCCTCTAGGCCACAAAGCAGCTGTCTCTCCTGACACAACTGCATTAATAGCAGTGATGGGAGGACACTAATCTGGGAGAAATGCAAGCTGTGGGTGGGAGATACAAGCCAGAGCCCTGTAGCTGCTATAAATGTAGGTGTTCAGCCTAGACAAAACGTAGAACTGTGTGTGCTGCCTTTGGATATAGGGCCCTCATGGGGACTCCTAAGTGAAACACCACGTACCCTTGCTCAGTGTCTAAGTCCGTTACTGCACTTCGACAATAATGAGACAAAAATACTCTTTCCCCCAAAAAGGTGTGTTTTATTTCCTGACAGTTACTGCAGTGAAGCAAGTTTCCCAATTGGCAGCAAAATGAGATGCTATAATTTCCAAAGTGTTTGGGCAGTTCGAAGGGCTTGGCAGACAGTGGAAACTTTTTCAAGAGCTGGAGGCTAGAAAGTTGCTTGGCAGCATAGAAGTCTTCCCCTACATCCCCATCTACTCCCCCAGAACTGACCTTGCACCCAGGGAAGCTGGTGGAGGTCTGGCCCTTGCTCTCTTAGGGAAAAATAGCAGCCAGATATGGAAAATCACCATCACTGAGACCAGCCAGCCAGAGCTGACAGTCTGAATGAGTCAAGTTAGGGATGAAAAGCCCCAGCTGACACCCTGTGCTGCCAGTAATACTTCTTTTTAGTCAGGCTTTTCATATGAACTGCATTGGGTCTACTGATTTCCCCCAGTACGCTGTGTGGGTACTTCCTTTGCTGTGCATTTCTGTGAATGAAAAATACTGCACTGGGTTTACCAGGTGCCATCAGTGTGCTGTCTGGGGACTTACTTTGATACACACTTCTGTGAATGAAATCTTAGCAGAGCGTCAATTCTAGTCTCCATGAATACTGGCACTGCTTATAACCTGTATCTGAATTCAGTCCCAGTCTAGACCTGGCACGTCACCTTTGCTGTGGACAGATCCAAGCACTTTTTGTTCGTGCAGTGTTGGATTTCTCAACTCGGGTTTCATAGCTCAAGAGTTTCTTTTTCTTTTTTCTTCTTAATTTCTTTTTAGTTCTCTCTCTGACTTACATGGGGTTTATTTCTCATTTATTAACTTACAGATGAGAAGCAAAGGCAGTCTCTGCTGATTAGTTACGTGCCCTCCTTGGTTTTTATCTTTTTAGTCTATGTTTACCATAATATCTTTGATATTGTTCAGAAAACTAAATTAATCAAGTCACATAGCCAAAGACTTCCTAACACATTTACTAGCAAACATTTTGCCACTGTTATGACTGGTACAAGTCATGGTAGTATTGCTGTTTGTTATTGATTGTCTGAGATCAGCACTGATTTTACAAAGGGTGTTACCTATAGGTAACCTGAAAGCAGCCTTCATCTGATCTTCTTCAGGAATGCTGGGTTGTGTAGGCTAGTTGTGGACTGTCATGTAGTTAGAAAGTCAGTAATTATCTCATCACATTTGGTCCATCTTTGGTCAGAGTTGCATCTTGTACTATAGACAAAGTGAAGGAACCTGTACTCTATCAAATGATCGCTGAGAAACAGTTACATGCAAAACCTAGGTGCAAAGATGTGCCTCCATAGCCTGTATTTCAGTGGGAAGAGGTCTGCTAAGTCCCTTCTTCCACTGTTCTCTTCTGAATGCCACTGGGAGCTATGGTATGCTTTGGCACAGTGTAGCTGCTTGCAAAGGTTTGGCATGCATGTCAAGTTTTGCACATTTTGCGAGGATTTTAAAAAACATATGAAATACCAATAGGTATTGGTAAATAAACAAAAATTGCTAGGAAAAGTATGTTAAAAATCCTGAAAGCCTCATTTTTTGTTCATGTTTAGCCAATCAGTCTTTACAATAGGATAGGAGTTGGGCAATGTGTTTTTAATACCCAACAGAATTGTTAATATATTTCTGTGGCATTGTCCTGAGGACGAGATTTAGGATCCCAGTTCCTACTGGGATCACTGAGAGTTACGGGCACCAGGTAGTCAGTGTACTTCATAGAGTATAAGAACCATCTCATGCTGACAGCTCCCCAAAAGCTGGTGTGTGTGTGTGAATATTGAACAGGAGTGTTTCTGGAAGTGAGACATAGAAATAGGAACCATGTGAGTATTTGTCAGGATGTTTATGAGCTTATACTGATGGGATTTGTTGAAAACTCTGAAACTGGTAGTGTAGCCAGGAAGGAGAACTGAATGGTCCACCAGAAGCAAAAATGTTTTGTTAAACTACATTAGAATGCAGCCAAATGCAGTACATACTGGGCCAAAGAGAGCAAAAAGTGATCCTGAATTACCCAGGGGCCATTGTGGAAAAACTAATCAGCCAGAGTTCTGCTATCATGGTTTATCCAAGGGGTTGGTATGGACCAAGAAATGCTCTGAGTTTAATATGGAGGTAATTCAACCTAAACAATGAAAACAATGAAAAGAAATACTACATTTCAGTGCCTATAACTGAAAGAAATACTGTAACAGTGATTTGAGGATTAAAGAAAATGCCTTCACAAGGAAAAACATTTGGGACTGATGGAATTCTGAGATCAGAGAGCCCAAAGGAAGTGAAGGAGCTGAACTGATTACAGCATCTGCATATCTCCACACAGAGAAAGTACCAGCTTTAAAGTGTTCTTTCAGCTTGTGGAGGGCATTACAGTGAGGACCTAAGTGCTGAAAGCAGGCAGTTTCAAGCTGACAATGAAGCATGAGGTTTAACAGTGATGATAATTAACCTTTGAAACAAAAACTGGCAAGAGGAACAGCCATTTCTCCACCTCATACTGTCTTCAGCTCAAGATTTGTGGCCTTTCTAGAGAGAGAAATGTACTTTAGTATTGCACAAGTGAAAATACTTACCCCAGTATCAGATAACTGGGAGAAATGTAGTATCCTTTGAGAAAAGTTATGTAAATTGATTCAAAAGCCATTTTATTCCTTAAAGCCCTAAGAGCAAAACTGCATATTGGGCTATTTCAGGTTCAACTATTTAAGCTCTCTGAATTTTTTGAGCTAACAAGTTTTCCTTAATTTCAACTAGGCAGCAACTAGTGAAGGTATCCAAGGGCACATCTACATCTTCAGGTACAAACAGATGTCTAGGAAATGTGGGTTTGGTGTTGGGCTTTCCAGAGAACACTGAGCACAATGGAAGTAGAAGCTCTGCAACTGCCCATCAAAGGCATTGTAGGTATCTCAGTTCCTCACCTCCCCAGAGTAATCACTAGCAATATTCAGTGTAAACTGCTAATCAAACCACTACTAATTAGATGAAATTAGGGTAACCCATTAACCAAGCTCCAGATTTGATAGAACTTGGAAGATGTGAGAGAACACAGAGCAACGTTCATGAGGTTTGTAAAGGAGAATGCAGTGGGAAATGAATATACGTACAGCAGTTTTCTGTCCGATTCTTGACTGGACTATTTCACTCTAGTTTTCTATTTCAGTTTCTGAATAGATTGCATGCATGTAATGTTTTGAACTCTGCATTTCATAAGCTTGTAAGAAGACAGCTTCCCTATTGCAGAGAGCATTTCCTGTGTCATCAGTGAAGAGTTCAAACAACTTAGTTATTTTAGATGTCTGACTTAAGTGAAAGGTGACCTCTCAATGCTTTCAAGCAGGATACATCCTCTGGCCAGCTAGAGAGCCTGGGATAGCCAGCAGAGCAGCATGTGCTTCTCCTGGCTCAGCAACAAGTAAAGCAATAGTGGGATACTGCAGAAGGCGAGGGGACACAGAAGATCAGATGTGGGGTGGTGGTGCTGGTGGTATCCTGGGGGGGACAAACAGTGAGTGTGCAGTTTGCAGTGAGAAGAGGTGGGAGTAAGATAAGGAGCATGGTGAATATGGAGCAGGACAGTTGTAAGGGACAAGGCAGACGTAGCCATAATATCTGCTGTGCACTCAGGCTGAGGTTCCAAGGTAACGCTTCAAATGAGGACAGTGAGTATTTAGCACCTCTTCCCAAGGCCCTCACTGCTGATGCTTGAATATCTTTTCTACCCAGCCAAGTCAGCTTGTGCTTGGGAGAGATTTAATATCAAACGCAGTGTGAAATTCAATCTCTCCTGTTAGATGAGCTCTGACAATGGAGCTGCCATGTGCTTGGTGGGTCATGTCAGCATTAATTTACTGCCCTTGGGTGCTGTAGAAATGTCTCAAGACTGTCACACTCCCACACTGCTGAGGTCTTGGCTTGTACACAGTGCCCAGGCAGAAGGTAATCACAGAGATGGGGCCTTTTAGAGGGGGGAATGAAAGCATTCAAAACCAGCCACAGACACCCTCCAGTATTAATAGATGTGTGTAAATTTATGTGGACTGGAACATTACTGACAACACAGAAAGCCGCCAAATGACAATAATCAGAGTTGGTGAAAGAGGAATCCATGGAACATTCAAGGAAAAGAGGAAGGAGGGAAGAAGCAGTATCTTTAATTTATAATTGGGAGAATGAGGAAAATAAGTGTCAGATGACCCCTTCTCAAGTGTCAAATCCACTTAGAGTGCAACAGAAGAGGTTAGCTTCTTTTGCAATACATAAAGCATATGTGGAACTTCAGTGGGTTTTGGTATGAATAATAATAAAAAAGGGAAATAATCAATAGCACCTTTCAGCTAAGCCAGCTTCAATGTCTTTCTCATGCCCTAACCCAGGCATTATTGCTGCTCTTTGGTTCAGGCTGCTCTTCCCACAGTTACAGAGTTACAGCACATATGAGGTTAATTCTGCAATTTTAATTCCATTTCCCACTGAGCATTTTTTTTCCATGTATTTCAAAGAGTGCAAGCAAAGGAGCACTGTTTTACTTACAGAAACCGAGAATAAAGAAATCAGAACTGAAATTGGAGGACCCTCTCATTAAAGATGAAACATAGACACTGTATGGTGCAACTTAGAAGGCAGGCAATGCAGAGTTAAAGTCTCTTAGAATGTGCAAGTTCAAGGGCACAAGCAGATTTGCCTGTCCCCACACTGCCCCTCTCTAATTCAGAGATACCTTGTTTTGTGCTCAGTTCTTTGGCATTGGGTGAAAGTCCATGTACTCCTTTATCTCAGATTAGTGATCTGAATAGAAAGTCAGGTTTAAACAGTTTAAAGACAGAGGAAATCTTTCATTCTAGGTAAATACCACAAAAGCCAAATATTCAATTAAAATACTGTTTGTGTGGGAAAGAAGCCAGTAAAATCACATATAAAGGTGATGAGCCACGCTGTAAGCTTATTGAGTTGTCTGAGCTAGACCCCTCTGATGCAGCCAGCAGGACCTCTTTCAGCAACTATCTGGGGGATGAAACTATGGTTTTTGTGGTGGATGTTCCACATGGGTCTGACATTCTCAGGATTCCCACAATCTGTTTTCCCTGCTGTTTCCCAAATAAAAACACAAATGTTGCTCCCTCTAGTAATGACAGAGAGAGGTCCTGTAAAGAGTGTGAGGAATCACTACACCCCTGAGGAGAGCGTGCTGCTGTGTCTCAGAGGTGCAGCATTACTCTCCAGCTCACTGATGGTACTTCTGTAGTGCAAGGTAGCTGGAGTTGAGCCTGATTGTGAGCCTATCTGATGTCTTCCTAAAACCTACAGTGAAGTAACTTTCCTAAGGTTGTGAGGAAACCTCTGGTCCTACAGACTCCGTTTTGGGGTGAAGTCTTACATCAGCCTCTAATTTGCTTGAAACCTCATAAAAAATCATGCAGCACCCTCATCAGTCCTGGCATGAAGTTATACTGGTATAAACTCAGGCTGGAAATTATCTCACTGGCCTTTATCTACCTAGACATCTGCCCTTCAGCCTAACCTAGTCATGTATCTTCCTGCTATGTCCAATAAAGATAGACGCCTCCAGATGGCAAATCATCCTATCCTAAGAGAAACGTCTAAGCTGCTACTGCCTTCCCCGTGGACTACAGACAGACTGAATGGCTGGTTCAGGCTAGATGACTAAGGATGAATGAACTGAATCCCAGCCTAAGCCACAGTCTTAGTCTTCATAGAAAAGCTGCTTTGGCTAGGTGAAAACAGCATTTTCTCTAATGCATGCACTCACCATGAACCCATGGCTGCTACCTCTGGGTAACCCTGAGACACGCTTCCGGCTTCATTGAGCTGGAGCAACCTTTAGATGCAAAGGTTGTATTCAAAGCTGCTTTCAACTTCTGCCACAAGCAGGGCTGCACAGCGGTGAGATGCTGCACTTTTTGTTATGAGACGGCATTATTCTTGTTTTATGGGCTCTATTACTGGAGCAAAGGTTTATGGAAGAGGTGTGCCTATCGCTCATTTGGCACCCAGTGTTGTCAGGCTTGGGAACAGTTTGATCTTTATTATCAAAGTGTTTCCTGGCCTCACAAATTACCAGGTAAAATCCTAGAGCTCATGAAGAAAGTCATGTTAAACAATCATAAAGGTCCCTTCTAGCTGTTCAAGAACCTTTCCCTCCTTAGACTAGATTTGCACCTGTTTGATCCCTCTAACTTGGTGTAATTTTGGAGGAGAATTGGACCTTCTGAAATCACGCCTTTAAAGCTGTCTTGGAGATGGCTGTACAAAAAGTAGGAGTCATTTCTGATGAGGGTTTATACAGAGAATCAAAGTACAAAGGGTGCAAGTTCTTCCTGTACAGGAGCAAGAAAGTTATAGAAAAGTTAAAGTAAGTCCTAAATCCATGAGGGATCATCATGTCTTGTGCTATGTATAAAATCACTTCCTCATGCAAGTACCACAGCCCTTCAGTTTTCCACCAATCTTATATAGGCAGGTTTTCCCCTTCTAATTTTGTTGTTGCTGCTGTTCAAATTCCACCATCCCTGTGTGGCACTAAGTGTGTAACTCACAGGTGAATGGGAGATGAAGTCACAACCCAAATCATGGACAACTGACTCATAAATGTTTCTGTATCTCTCCAAACACCTTCTCCCTCTTCCTCTTCCCTCCTGGCCTGCAGTGCATGGAAAGGTTTTGTCATGGAGGACACTCATGGGGAGGAAGGAAGCGAAGGCCATTGTAACCACCTGCTTGGATGTCTGCCTCAAAGGGCAACAAACCAACAACTCCAATGTGCAGCCAACCGAGTTAAGCGTATCTGCACACAGAGTTCACCCACTCTTTGGGGTTAGGGGGTACAAGACCTTTGCCTGGGCCTCAAACAACAGCAGCAATAAGATGGTGCCAGCAAGAGGTGAGCCAACACTGGACTGGATGTGCCCTGCGCCGCATTACGTCTGAGGCATGCCATTCTTCCCACATACATTGCTGTACCCACCCAATTATGAAAGAGGCCTTGGCTGCCTGCCCTGCTGCTCCAACATTGCATCTTTATTCTGAACTAAACTCCAGTCCAAACTCGGCTAATATTCATTTTCTTTATTGTTGTTTGAAAGAAAAAAGATTGTAATGGTTTAACACCCTGGACAAACTCCTAGGCAAGTGTTGGCACAGTAAGGAGGTGGGCTTGTTGTTCCTGGTTCAGCCTAGCTTGGGCAGGTTAGGACCAGCAATAAAAATGCTACTAGAGAGACATTACTGACAGTAACAACCACACTACTAAGCTGGGCTCTCTGGAAGAGTTGTTTCCTGGCTACTTCCATATGCTGATGTACAGGCCATCCATTTCATGGTGCAAGATCATGTTTGTTGAAGAGAAGGGTGGAAGGAGAACGGAGGAAAGGCTGCTTGTGGGGGAAGCACAACAGCAAAGGAGTGGAGAATCCTGGGTCTTCTCAAGGAAATAACAAAGCGGTCCCTATCTCCCCTGGGGGAAAGCAGGATGACTTTATCTCCTAAGACGGAACAAGCAAGGTGCTTGCGTGTGCTTGTTACACTTTCCTTTTATCACACAGCTATTTGTCCTTCACAGATGATTTCTTTGCAGCTGCCCTTATTGTCTTTGCATTCAGTGTGTAACCTAACTCTGTGACCTGGCTCAACATCCTTTCTGTCGAGGGGCCGTTTATTTAGAGCTTAACAATTTACTGCATAAGAATGCCAGAAAAATGGCCAATGTGAATGGACCATTGTACTCGGTGCCTTTATGAACATGAGTTCACATGGAGCTGTATCATTTATGCATTTATTCTAAATGGAGCCAAATATCTTGAAAATCCTGGTTCTTTGCATTTCTAACCAGAGGGGCTTGTTCTAACACCAAGATTAGATAGTGTATTTCTGGGACACCCTCTCCTGGGATGTGTTAAATAGTGTTATTCATTACAGTAACTGCTTCTCACCATGGTCTAGAATGCTACAAGCAGGTGACAGAGTTGTATAAAATAGACATGACCTTTTCCTCAGTGTATTTGGAAACAAAGTTTGTCAAAAATGAACTAAGGTGTTGAGGAGGACCCATATGGTACCCCAGGGGCTGGTGAATGCCACATGAACAGGGGGTGAGAGGTCCTGCATCTCAAATGAGAGCATCATGAATTTGTGAGAGCACGTTTGTATTAGCTGTGTGTGTTTGAGTTATGAGATGCAGCATTTGGCTCTGGATCTAAAGGTAATTGTTTACTGTATATTTTATGACTGTTTACAGAAGTGGTTTGAAGAAAATAGCAGAATACATAACACATTGTCTTTCCTCAGGTCTTTAGTCCATTAACTTTGTATTGTTTTAAGTGGCTAGACTAGAAATTTAAGTCATTGTTATTTATATTAGAGATACAACTAAGGATTTAGCTAAGCTCCAGGCTGCACTATGAGAGTTGCTGTGTCAGGGTTTGAGAATGGGACAGGTGTTGTCTTGATCTGAAATACAAAAGGATCAGGACAGGTTGCTTAATCCTGTGATTACAGCTTCCCACAAGCCTTGTAAGAACAGGCCTCCATTCCTGGTCCTGCTGCAAATTACTTGTGTGGCCATGATCAGCCTTTTAGGGTTAAAAAGTATAGCCATTTAAGGTCTTGGCATTCAGAGAGGCCTCGATCCCTTAGCAGATTTAAGTGACATAATTTTGAGATTAATTTTAAGATATTTTCTACCACCTGTAGTGTACCGTTATGAAAAGATACTCAGGAGTTAAGTCAGCTTACGCCTGCAACCCTTGTTAGTTCAGGTAGCCGTGTACAGCACCATCTTATATGGGGTAAACTTCAGCTGAGATCTGCAGTCTCCATTTGCTTCACTGTAAGAGATTCCATCCAGGTGTGTAACGACTGAAGGATGTTGTTTGACTGATGTTCAATGCCTTATTCGATAACCAGTGCTGCTAAAGTATTCATTTTAGCAAAAAGAGAAAGGGGAGATGTTTGTGTTTAAGGCACAGTTGTGGACCTTCCTCCCAGCTGTCCTGCAGACTTGCTGTGTGATTGGGAAGGAGCCTGCTAATCTCTTGGTACGTTGGTTCACCACTTAATAATAATCCTTCCTTCTTCCTACTCTTTGTGCTGTCTATTTAGCTTGAAAAATCTCCAAGGCCAAAAAACACCCCTGTGATGTGCCTTGGCTGGCACCACAAAGCCATTGTCAGGTGAGGAACTTTTGTGAGTGAGTGTGTTGAAATAGCTCACAAAGATCAGAACCAGAACCATTGTTGAGCAAAGAGAAGAGGTGCCAAAGCTGGAATGGGCAGGAAGACTAAACTCGTCATTCTGAGAAGTGCTGTTCTAAGGCAAGATGGGAGAACTGTAGAGGAGCTTGCCTTGCCAATGTTCATACTCTATGTGTTCACAGAAGATTGTATACCATGCTCTAGGGCTGGCAAGACAGGACTTATCTGCTTAAAACCAAATTCTGATCAAGACTGGATGCCATTTCTATGCCTCAGGCTACTGTAAGCTGTTCTCCTTCAGCAGCAATTCTCATAGGATCTAAATCCAAGGTAGGGCTCTAGCCATCTTGAAATGTAGGACCCATTGCAAAATCTGCAGGCAGCAGTGCTGGCAACTTAGGAGTTGCCTCTGGGCCTGGCATGTGCTTAAACTACTCATGAGCTATCTGGGCTCCTCAGCTTGATTTCCATCCTTGTTTGACTCATATTTCATTTCAAAGATTGTTTGCATTTTTATGCCTCTGAGACTAGGTCCCGTGGGAATCCTTCCCAAACTCTCTACGCTGACCTCCTGTACTTCCAGCACATAGCCCCTTCTCAGAAGAGGTCATTTGATCCTCCACCATAAATACATGCATCAACACCTAATGCTTTTATGGGATTTTGCCTGAGTTTGCCTATTTCCCAGCACCTCTGAAGAGTTTGTTTTCATCATGAAAGTCTCCCAAGACAACCTTACTTTTCTTGTAGGACTATATAAGGGTCACAGCACAAAATGATTTGCCTATGCACAAGGGACTGACTGTAAGCAAGTTGAGCTCAATAACGAGTCAGTTGGCTTCTCTTGATACTGCAAGATTCCTTCAGGCTGCCTGGCTAACACTAAGAGGTATGTTGTGTATCAGACCACTGTGCTATAGTGAGGTTAGAGGGAAGAAGTCAGAGGAGCATTTTGAGAAAGCTTAACCAGCTCTCCAGTTAAATCATCAAGCAGTTAGGTACAGATGTCATTTACCCTCTGCCAGTTATTTAGCTTGTTACCCATTATCTAAAAGACATCTTATCTAATCAAGTAGCCTACAAAGATGGTCCCTCAGAGATGGGTAACAGGATGGGGTGAAGTTATTGCTATAGTTCTCTTCTGATCTGTGGATAGGCCAAGCACCTCTCTTGGGCTTTTAGTTGTACATGACTGAAATAACTTCAATCCCACCTTAACTATGGAGGGCAGTCTGTGAAAGCCATGCCTATGTATTCTTAGAAGAGTGCCCATAAATCAAAAAAAACATATATGAATAGGAATTCATAACTTGTACCCACCAAAGCTCATTTTAACTTATCTGAGGTTTCAAAATAAACAATACATCTCCATGTATGCACTCATACTAGTAACCAGACCTAGTTTTTCAATAGGAACCCATAATATCACAGGCTAATCAGTGGAAAGGTCACAGCAAGTTGCTGATAGTCAACATTCGTTATACTTTCTGGGTGGATATTACTTCCTATGGCTTTGGATCAGAGCAGAGTTAGCAATACTCATAGCTGCACAGGTAATTTACAGATAGTAAAGGCCTCTTCGTTTGCATGTGGTCCACTAGCTGTCTGTATCATATGTCTGGGCATGTGCTTGATAATACCTGGTTAATCATCAAAGAACATATGTGCCCCTGAAAATAACCTGAAGAAATTATGCTTCCACTAAAATGAGATGGATGTGCTGGCCAAAGTCAGAGTACTCCTTCTGTACAAGTACATTCATCCATGAAATACAGAGACGAATACACACTTATAATGCTGGGATAATGGGCAGGTAAATTCAAAAAAGATTTGCAGAGATAGATATATGGAAAATCCTCCAGGGTGGTGAAAGATGAGTTGATGGGAGCTCTGGAGCCAAATGTCTGTGCTCCCTCCCTGCTCCACGAGCTGCTGGGCACGTACATCTGCCTGAAACCATGGAGCAAGAGAAGGCTCGGGAAGGACTTCTGGGCACCAGCCCCAGCCTTTCACATGTTTCAGTGCTCTGTGGCTTCAGCAGAGTAGCTCTGGTGGGAAAGGATGGCTGCTCTGAGCTGCTTGCTGAGAAATGAATGGACAGGGCAACACCTCTCAGCTCCTGGGTTAAAACTGGGTTGGTTCATGCTCTGCTCTGATGTGGTTTACACTTCACCAGAAATGTTGCAGCTGCTGGACTCAAAGAACAGAGAGCTCTAGACACTGGGGCAAGAAAACAGCACTGAGTCTTGCTGATTTGCAATAGGGTTGCTCCGTCCTGGGTGTTATCCTGAGAAACTTAAATTCCTCGGTCCCTTAGGGCTTGTGGTGAAATGAATGGCAAAGCCTCAATCACTTCAAGAGCAACAAAACTGGGCTTTTATTCAGGTAGGTGTTCTTTTCCCCTCCCAGAAATGCTATGAGGCCATATCCTACCGTAATCAAACAGTACTGGTACTTGTCAATCACAGCTTCCCTGCCCCTGTTCCAGTACACAAACCAACACACACATACATGCACAGAGTCCAATTAAAACTAAACCAAACTTTTCTCTGAAATCACTTTGGCTAGACTCCTTTTATTTAATAAGAAGGTCGTGATACAGTGAAACAATACATCATGCACGCCAGAACAAGAAGAATGCTGCTTTTGTGTAGGTAGGGAAATAGTTGTGATGTACAAAAGAGATACTGTTTTTCCATCACTTTGGCCAAACTTTACACTTAGCTTCTCATGTCGGGAGAGGGTGTGACAGAAGATAGGCTGTAGCCTTTGAAACTCCATCTCTGCAGAGAAGACAGATGGAATCCAGCTGGCGGATATCACACACGTTTTCTGTTCTCCTCGATATCACAGATCTGATAAACACGGAAGAATAACAAGCCTTTATAGAATGCAGATGAACGGAGGAGCCTATCTGTATGTAAAAGAGAAGGGCCTCAGTTGGCTGAATACTTATTTCTTCTAAATGAAAGTTAACTCCCACGATCTCATAAAGCGAGAATCTACCTGTTCGAGGCACATATTTGATTATACACCATATGAATTTATTGACCCCCCATGACTGGTGTTATCCTGATCTCATTTAACATCATTTCATGTCAGGTACAGATTGATAGCAAGGAAAAGCAACGCAGGGGGAGGATGTTCAACGGGAGTTCACTGGGTTGCACGAATCTTTGTCTCTGAGAGCATGATTGGTAGTCTGTGATCATCCACAGTCTGCATTCTGGCTTTTAAAATAAAATCTTAGTAACCTGGGAATAATGTGCTAAGACAAGTGTTGTCTAGTGATGGGAACCAGGAAATGGTAGCTGCGAATACCTGAGTGAGAATGACTCATCCAGTGACCTCTGTTGGCTTTGCTATGTCCTCTCGTAACCTCCCTGCTTCAGACAGAGCTGCAAGGCTTCGTTACCCAGAGGATTTTGTGATGTGATTTCAAGATCCCCAGCAAAACTGCCACAATTAATAAGAGAAGAGGCCTAAATTGGCATCTGTTGTTGCACAGGTTATTACTGTTGGTTTCACCTGTGCAGATATTGGGTCGCATTCTAATATGTTTTCCATTAATACAGGGTGAATTATGATGTCCTTTTACCCAGTAAGGCAGCACTGTCTTAACGGAAAATGAACCCAAGACAGAAGGTGTCATTATGTCTTTTTAGATTTCCTCCCTATCCAAAGGAGCTGATGCTGACATGAGTTTTTACAGAAATGTAGATTATTGGACTTTGTACTCCTGTCTCCAACAGCAGTTACATCTCCTGCTCCAGAGCACACTGCAATTTTCTCTTACCCCTAAATACAACCGGGCCCCTCTGCTTTTGGCTGCTGGATTTCTAACCAAGGAAGTAAACCCACAGGCGTGAGATACTTAAAACCAGAGGTACTTTTAAGAAGATTTACCCAAAGCCAATTGTACTGACCAGGTGAAATCTACTCGTAACTTTCGCTGAATGTCTGTACTTACTCCTCATGTATTTTCTACCTCAGTTCTTCAAACTGAGCAAACTAGGGTTTTGCACAACCCTAACTCCTGCTAAGTTGTACTTATACCTATGTCCATTTAGAAGCATGTAAATAGTCTTACTGAAGTCAGTATTTTGCTTGAAGTTAAGCATACGATGCATCTTGTTGCATCTAAGCCTAAGCCCCCGGTGCTTTCACCTCCTGTGCACTCTACTGTACACTGGAAAAACCTCTGCAGTTCCAGCTCCATTCAGGATAGCAAGCATCTGCTGTATTTTCCACCTGATGTCTGTAAAACAAAGATCAGGAGAGAACTCCTTCTCCCTTGAAGAATAAACAGGTTTTTGCAGATGATAGGTTTCATGTGTCTAATAACAAGATAACCGCAGAAGCAGGAATTGGATTAGAAATACATTTTTTTTAGGGGGAATTGTTTCCTGTATCCTTTAAATTTTGTTTTGTGTTTCCTTAAGTCAGTATAGTGACTTTCCTAACATTATTTCCCTATTTTCAGCCAATAAAAATCACTTTGGTTATAGCATTAGTAGATAATACAATATACTAAAGGCTCTGGGAACATTCTGGAGCTGTGGATGCTTTTATTGTTTTCCTGCTAAGTGTTCAAAGGTCCTTGGTTTATCTGCCCTTTTACCTCTTACTTTTACCTAAGTTTGATTTAGATTTAAAAGGTTCTGGGAAAGAAAAGGACAAAAAAAACACCCTCTCATTAATAATGTCTCCTAATGCGTGCAATGGTTTTCCAGCAATACATGTTCTATAGAAGATTTTTTGCTTCATTGCTTTAAAAAGATGTCATGCTTTAAAATGTGTCATATGGGAAGCCTGAATTCTAAACATCCTTTCTATATACGTACACAGTATGGAAAAAAGGAAAACCTAACCTAAGCTTCTAAGAAGTAGATTTGGCATTCAAGAAGAATCAAGACTTAGTGGTGACAAGTTCTGTAGAAGTCATATAAATGAAGAAACTGTTCTTGTGCCATGGAGTATAGTTTTGTCAGGTCCTAAACCAGCTGATTTGAGAATCTTGTTAGATCATGTTTCATAAAGTATCAAGTTCAAGTACTGACACTTTCAGTTTGAAATCATAAAGTAATGCCACGCTGCTGCAACCAATGGCTATGCTGTTTCCCTGAGGAAGAGAGGGGTTGAAGTTTTGCTTTGCAGCCTGTTTTCTCTGGAATTCACTTTTTGCACTTGCAGCTGTAACACAGATTAGGATTCTTCTGATTAACCTGCTCTGAAGTCTGAATTTTGTCCCAAACTCAAAACTGAAATCCAGACTAGCTGCAAAAAAGCTCATCTTGTTCTTGTGCGGTGCTCAAGGTTGTAGACTCACCATTTGCGTCACCTTGAACTGTACTGGGTGTTGACAGTGAATATAGCAGGTTCTACCACAAACAGCTGAGAAGAAAATCAAGGAAATGAGTGAAAACAAGGAAACTTCACCTCCTACGTTTCATTCCATTCTCTCTGTAGGCTCTGTGTCGTTCCATTACTGGCGTATATCTGCTATACTAAGGACAGTATGGTCACAGCTGAGATGTATTGGGCTGAATCACACACTCAACAGACCACAGTTGGTCCTTTGGGGGTCAGTCAGCTGGTGGAGTCTGGGAACTGTTGTGTTCATGGGGTGGGATGCTCAGGCATCTGTTAGCAAAGACTAACTGATAACTGATATTTCTGCCCCTTGAACAAGGTGGAAAACATGAGCCTTATGAGAAATGGCTCTTAGGGTTTAGCTGAAGAAAACAGGGGCATTTACCCTATTTCACTTCACCAAGGCCATTAGATAACCCTCAGATCTGTGTGTCACTTTTCTTTGGGTGCCTTTCACTGGGCCTAATAGCAACTTAAAAGCACACAATCACTATTTACTGCCAAAACATGCGCTAATGGATTGGGACTCACTTGGTAGTGGGCTAAGCATTAATCACATTCACCATGTGCTGTTGCACTGCCCCAGTGAGTCTGTGCTGGATGGGCAGCTGTGAGTCACTTGCCCTTTTGCTCCTTGGGACAGGTTAAACCTTGATCTTGATGAGCTTCTGCTTCTTCTGCCTTTCTGCTCTTTTCCTTAAGTTTTTCCATCTTCTGATGTTTCTGGCTTTTTCCCTGCAGTTTTGATAATATCACATCTTTGTTTTTAACTGTGGTTAATCAGTATTGACTCATTTCTCATCGTTGTGTTCTGCTTTCACACTTCGCAAGTGTTCGTGGTTTATATACTCAAACACAGACTAATGAGCTCTGGGTCACAGGTAAAGCAGATTTTCTTGAGAGCTATAGTTCTGAGCTATTTTCTGGACATTGCAAGAGGCCTTAGACACTACAGACACAAACCACAATCTATCACCTCAACCTAGATAGCATTCATGTGGGAAGATGGGTCCATTTAGTGCCTTAGCCACATACACATGGCGTGCTTTGTAAACAGAGGTATAACTTATGATTCAGTTCCTACATTTTTTCACCTTGATGGATCTTCCCAGGCATTTTCCCAGCTATATGTTTTATATCATTGCAATGCCACCCATCTGGTGGCCACCAAGCCCACAAGAAAACACTGGTCATGTAGTATCAGTGGTACATTGATGAGTTTGGGCTTCAGGAAATGGGAAAAGGACAAGGTCTATGGTCCTGGGACTTTCTTCTTATCAGAAATAATCTACAACATATTCTGTGCCCCAGACTGAGAAGGCTCATTGCAACACTGGCTTGTCAAACCAGGCATGGAATCCCACATAATCAGTATCCAATAGCAGATATTATGCTGGTATTTCCACTTAACGTAAGGTAGCTCCCCATAGTGATATCTAACAGAAGCAAGTTTCAAATTGTATCACTCAAAATATGAATGAGAGCAGAATTTGTCATCAGCATTGTCAATTCTTTTGATTTGGTTACATGCTCCTCACTCATCTGGAAGAAGAGTAAAGAATACTGCTCGCTGAATTCCTTCATTCTCCTCCTCTCAGTTTGCTTTAAACCTTTCTAATGATTGCATTATGAAAAAGAAGAGAAAATAGCAAAGGCAGACAGAAGGTGAAAGCAAAACATCCCCAGGATTCAGCATCAAGTAACTTGTCAATCTGAGTGCTTTTCCAGACACAGGAAAAAAGTGTCTGTGAAGAGGAGAGGAAGAAAACACAGACAGTGAAGCACACTTTAATCTGGCAGAAAAGGAGCATCACAAGAACCAAATTAAAGCCAGATCATAGAATCATAGAATAGTTAGGGTTGGAAAGGACCTTAAGATCATCCAGTTCCAACTCCCCTGCCATGGGCAGAGACAGTTCACACTAAAGCATGCCACGCAAGGCTTCATCCAACCTGGCCTTGAACACTGCCAGGGATGGAGCATTCACAGCCTCCCTGGGCAACCCATTCCAGTGCCTCGCCACCCTCACAGTAAAGAACTTCTTCCTTATATCCAATCTAAACTTCCCCTGTTTAAGTTTTAACCCATTACCCCTTGACCTATCACTACAGTCCCTAATGAAGAGTCCCTCCCCAGCATCCCTATAGGCCACCTTCAACTACTGGAAGGCTGCTATGAGGTCTCCACGCAGCCTTCTCTTCTCCAGACTGAACAGATTATATGAAGAATAAGTTAGCAACAAAGATGGTTAACCATTGGAACAGAGTACAGAAGGAAGCTGTAAAATTATTCCCTACATCCTGATATCTTCAAATCAAGACTGTATTCTATCCTGTAAAATATACTCTGATCAGAGAAGTTCTTGGACTTGACACAGAGGAGGCCAGACTAGATAAGGTGATCATTTCTCTGACCTTAAAACTCCACAAATATGTACCTTCTGAGAGAGAGGCCAGACTGTGGCTGCAGCCTGGCACAGGGACACCAGAAACATCAGTTCATGGCCTGGCTCTGTTACAGATTTCCAGAATAACCACAAGCACGTTGTGTAGTTTATCTGTGCCTCTGTTCACCATCTGTAAAGTCTGCAGAATAATCCTGCTCCTGTTTAGCTTGGTAGCTATTTGGGGTATGGAAAGCAACTTATTAGGCGTGGGTACAGACCTTTCCTAAGGCAAGTCTTCAAGCATCATTGCAAAGCACATGTATCCACAAGGAAAACCTGATGATACAGAAGGAAAATATATTGGTAGGGAGGTAAAGAAATGCTTTGATTTCATCAGTAGCCTCCTGAGTGCAGTTAAAAGACAAACACATCAGAGTGTGGGGATGGCCACTCAGCCAAAGAATTATGATTTCATCTCAGGATGCTTCTGGATACAAATAGCATCCAAGGCCTCCCCCATGAGGGAGCCTCTCACTTCCTCCAGTGGCATTTGCAACATTGCACTCATTTATGTTCTCAACAACAATAATCAAATGACCAGTGTCTGTCTCTATCCATGCACAATGAAGACTTGTTTTCACTTTGCTTAGCTGAGAAACTTTGTGAGCTTCTGCCAAGAAGTTAAAGATCATTTTGAATGGCTGGAACAAATTCAAACCGTGTTCCAGAGACTTGGAAAGCTCACAGGCTTGTCCACTGCCCAGCTGCTCCTCCCTTCCTTACATCTTCATTGTGTCTATCAGTCTATACCACTGCTGACTGCTCCACCTGGTAGTTGGACATGCTTCTAGCTTTGCCCTTTGCTTGTCACCAGGGCTGAAATCTGAATAGCCTTTCTTGGCATGTAGGAACTAGGGTTTAGGAAGTGAGCTGAACATGAGCTGAGCTTGTACTCAGTAAGGGAAAAAGGACTGCATCCTAGCTGGAACCTCAGAACAACACCTCAATGGGTCCTTATGTGAGCTGCTATTACTTGCGTCTGCTCCAGAGAGAATGGGGGCTTATGCAGTAGTCTGCTGCTAAGCTTGCAAGAACACATAAGATGCTCTTTGCTACAGAAGCTTCTGGTTCAGTCTCTGATAGTGGACTTGCATGTATAACACCACATACATACATAAAACTTGTCATATATGTAACATACATAACAACAACACTTCCATATATAAAGGAAAACACTGATTTCTTTACCTATGAAGATAACTACTTTGGCAGTGAGTTACAGTCCTACTAAGGTATTTTCTTTAAAGAGACAAAACAGAACTCACAAAAGAAAGCAATAGCCACCAACACAGAGATTTTCTAGGGTTACTATAAGGGTAGCAAGGAGAATAATAGGGATCATTGTTTCCAGTTCCCCACTACTCCTAACCTCATCAAGCTACAAGCGTGACCAGTGTCAGAATAAGGCATTGAAAGATATATGAAGGGTTGGAGAAGGAAAGGAAAAGACAGCTGTTGGCATGAGCAGAGAACCATATCAGAAATACCATAAGACACAGCTCCACAGAGCTAAAGATGCACTTATGTTATCAAGCCGATCCCCTTGGCACAATGTCTCTATATGTGATCCTCTTAGTCTATCCCCGGTTCTCTGTGATACGTGTCTATCTGGTTTCTCATGGCTGCAACATACCCTTCTACTGCACTAATCTCATTTAACAGTTTCACTGACTTGAAAAGAACCCAAGTAAAACTGCTGTGCAATTTCTGCTGGCATTATTATGCCTGTACCACTTGTCAGCTTTCATAAACAAGATGAATATAGTTAAACTTAAAGCATCAGATATGAAGAAATTTGGCACGTTATAGCAGCCTATCAGAAATATTTTTTGACAAGTACCTTATAAAAAAGGAAACAAGAGGATGCTAGAGAGCATAATAACTGCAAGGTTTTCTTCTGCAAAATTCTTTTGCTCAAGGAGGCTGCAAGAATTTATTTGCTCCCCTACCTTTTCAGCACCATTAGCTAATACTGCTGTCACATACAGCAGCTTGTACCTGGCCTGGCTCCCTGAAAGCAGTAAGGTTTAGTATCAGCCTCAGTATCTTGAGAGCCTCTCATCCTGGAGTGCATGACTGGAATCCAGCTACCTGGAGGCTGAAGAATAAAAGGCAGTACGGCAGGAAGCACGCAAAGCTGGAGGGGAGAAGGGGAAATGTTACTGATAGTGCACAGGGAAAGCCCCTTCGCACAATTGATTTCAATGTGTTTGCACAGCAAGAGGACATCCCATATGAAGGGCCTGTGTGAAAGATCATCCCCCACTCTTCCCCACACAAGAGGCTGGTTTGTGCCTGCAGCTACTCTGTGCTCCAAAGAAGACAAGAATCTCCCCTCTAGCACCTGCATGAAAAGACAAAGCCCAACGAATCTCCCCACACCCAGGAAGTACCCACGCTCGATCCCTTATCACTTTTAGGAACACCTTGACGGAGAGGTGGGATAGGGGAAGTTAGGCTCAAAGCCCCACACCAGGCTGAATGGACATACCAGCGGCATGGTGCACCACAGCAAGAAGCATGGGGAATTACATGCTATGGGGCAGTCCTTGGAATAAGTCTGGGTTCCCTCTTGCTGTCGAGCCCAAATCCCTCTCAGACCACACAGAGGTCAGACTAACAACAGAAAACATGAGTCAGCCATGCTGAGAACTGAGCTCATGGCTCCAGGGAAAGTAGGCACTTCCTAACCGAGGTCAGGACACCTTCTGGAAGAGATTCTGTGATCATGGAAGCGTCTGCATTAGCTCCTAAGAATAGGATAGGAAAAAACAGCCCTAAGAAGAACTGAATTATAAAGGCCAGTGACAGAGGTCAAGCCATTGATGCTCACAAGATAAAGTGGCTGGTTTCTACCATTGTCTAAGTGCTATATAGTCAATAAAGAACTCCAATAATGATACACAGCTCTTGTCTCTTGTGTAACTGTAAAATGTAATGGGACAGGTTTTCACCATTAATACAGTTTAGGACATTTATGATGTCACCTAATTTTTTTTTCAGCACACAGAAATACTGGACATCAGTCTTGACAGATGCTCATGGGAGAAGTATTGAGATTTGAGGGTGTCAGACTGGGCAGACAGATCAGCACAGTATGATCGTATAAAGACCTTGTTGCCTTATAATGTCTTGGGTTTGAGGAAGTAAAATTCCTATCTTTCTGCTCTTCTGGAAAGGGTGGTTTAGAATTGCCTCTCCTATTGCAGTGAAAAGTGAGAAACATGAAGTATTTCTAGTGGAAGCTGATGGGGAAATATTTTCCTGTCTTAGGTGGGGGTAAAGTAGCTGGCTATGTTGTCTTCAAATATTTCAATTTCCCTCAAAGAAATAAAGATTCTCACTAAAGTTGTGTCTAAACTGTTCAACATGTATGAATTGGAGCCTCATTTTGGACTCATGCTGAAGGTCACATCCAGTTGACCCACGTGTAAACAGGCAACCTCTCCTTCAAGAAGGGAAGATACAGGCAGTCAAGGGTGATGTCAGCTGCTTCTGGTCTAAAGACTGTGACGTCCATGCACCTTTAGTGCTGCAGATTTTGCCGCACCAGCTCCAGACAAGCTTTGGGCAAAGAAACATCTTCCGTCTCAAATGTGTCAGGACACATACAGTTCTGGCACCCTAAATTATCTGATGCCCAAGGAATGAGGGAAAGTAAGTGAGAAAGAAACTTCTAGCTCAAGTGAGCTCACCACTCTTCTCACTTTCATTATAGCAGGCTTCCTACTCACTCCCTACCAGATCTGACTGTGGTTTTAATGGATGACATATATATGCAGAAAGAGTATTTTCCCACTGATTAGTTATGATAATTTCTGGAAATGCCAATAAATAGTCTAGAAAAAATGCATGCTAGCATATTTGCGTGTGAAGACAGCTATGACCTGCAATGTATCAGCCAGACATTATTGATCAGAATATTAATTCTTTAAGTTTATGTACTTTGTGAACGTTTACAACCTTCTTTCAGCTAATTAGATGTCACTATTGATAATAGACAATTATTTACTTCATAAAAAATTTGGTCCTGGGAACACTGGTGAGTTTGAAGCATTTCAATCTGTCCATGTTTATGTAGAGAGTTTTCCAGATCTTTAAGGACTATAAAAATGAAATTAGCTAATTGAAAGTGTGTCTTGGAAGGATAAGAAAACTCTCATTTATCTTTGGCCATTGTAATTAGTCATGTGCTTATTGTCATTAAAGGAGAAAGGAAAGAAGAACTGGTGCAATTCTCCTAGGAGAACAACCTTCACCACTTTTTCTCATACACCACTTCAGGTCCTAGCAGTGATCTTATTAACATGACTGCTACTGTTGTTCAGTTGTCCTGAGGCCATTGAACTGGAGCCATGGCAAGCAAACTGGATTTAAACCAGTTCTGTTTTCCCCAGCCTCTGACCTCCCATGTGGATCGCAGCTGGGCTGGACCTGAGCTGGCTCTAGTGGGACAGCTTCAGCTGCTGCTGAAGTTATTGCAACCTCCGTGACAAACCAATTGTGTGTGAGAGAGAGAGAATGTGAGCTGGGGAAAAATACATTAAAGAGTACAGACAGAGCCTGGTGGATAAGGAAATGCTTTCACTTCCATTCTCCGTTAGCCCCCAACTACAACAATAAGCCATGTCCCCCTTTGTTTCTTGTCTCGCAGTAGTTGTTTTGTCCATGGTTACCAGAACAGCTCCTGAGCTGCGTAGGATCCTGCTCATTCTGGTTTTTGCCACCTGCAGCAAGTGGACGTGAACCCACAACATCCTTAACTGCATTCCAATCCAACCAAAACACAAGCGCTAATCGTACAGTCCTTCAGCCGCCTGAGATGGAAAGATTTATGTCCTCAAAGGCTTGGCTAGCCCATTATTGCTCATTCATTGTATTGCCTACAAGTTATGACTGCTCTCTCCATTTAATTTTTAATGCCTCTGTGGCCTTGCCTCACTAAGCTCCAGGAAAACTGTAAAGACACTGCCTGTTACTATGAACCTATAATCTCTTGGCAAAAGCAGCATGTGCAAGCAGAGTCTGTCCTCATTGCATGACAGTTCACAGCACCCTACTCTGGCTTTTATGCAAGACCCACATATTTTCTTCAAAGCAAGTATACGGTTTGAATTTGCTTCAGTCTCAGGCCTGAGCCAGAGAAAGGTAAAATTTCCCAGACAAGGCGTATGAATTCAGTGAACATGTCTGAATCACACATTATGAGTCTAGATGTGGTTTGTTGCTATTCATAGAGATCACTGCTCTTCTTATCTAGTGTTTCTCTTCTGTTTCATTTTTACTGAGTGCTCATCATCTTGCTATCAGTATTCTAGGTCCTGAGGGGAACTTTAATATTTCTATTCCTTAGATTTTAACCCAAATCAGATTATATAACTATGATACTGAATTGAGTGACTCAAGATGTTTTCCATTCCAGTTGTTTCTCCTTAGGTAACATATCCCAAATTGCTTCTTCATTCTAGCTTTCCAAACACTTAGACCCCCAGGTAGGTCTATCCATGCAGGTGTATCCAAACTGTGAAGCCTGACACCAAGTATCAGCAAACCACCTGCACAGCAGCCACCATCTAACCACAAATGGAATTTGTATATATAAGTAGGAGATGGTCTGTCTGCTGTTGGTGGTGTGATGTGCAGACATGGCATATAGACGCCTCTACAGACCACTAGACATTGTCCCTTGGAGCCTAGGCTATTCACCCAAAATACAGGAGATTCTTGCATGCCTTTGAACCACCAGTGATATCCACACAGAGTCGGAGGTGCTCAACAATGCCTAAGAAAGGGAAGAATGGAGAGATGCTATTGATAATCCACATGATCTGGATTCAATTTCCTTTTTTTCCCAAACAGCTGCTCTAGGCCCAGCAGCTGCAGCATTTCTGGTAAAGTGCAAACCACATCAGAGGGGATGGTCAGACACCCGGTTTTAGCCAAGCAGCTGAGAGGTTCTGCCCCACCATCCGTTCATTCCTCAGCAAGTAGCTCCAGCAGCCATCCTTTTCCACTCGGACCCTCAAACCAAATGCCAAACCAGACAATTCTGCTGACCACAGCGTGAGCAAGCTGCACACCATGAGTCCTTTGCTGAGGCATCAGAATCTCATGCCATTTAATACTGCAGGGGGACTACAACTTGCTTCTGACACAGTCGATGTTGCTCCTTGGCAGACCATACCTCACTGGCTGTAAGGCACTGTGGGGCTCCTCAAAGCCCTCCAAGATACTAATGGTTGTGTTCTGCTCAAGCGCCCATCTGAAGCAGAGGAAACCCCAAGGAAGACCCTGTCCTGGTCTGGAGGTCCTCTCTGTGCCTCCATTCCCATGTGGATGGATGACTCAGGCACTCAGAGCTGGTGCGGGTGAGTCAGTGCAGGGAGTGGAGTAGCTGCAGCAGCTCCAGCCCATGTGTCAGCCCCTGGCAGAGCAGCCATGGAGGTGGAGGAGAAAGCCTGGGTGATAGAGCTAATGAACCATTCACAGTGGCTTAAATTGTTCCTTCTCCATTGCCCACCAGCTCTGTGCCAAGTGTATGGTGACAGACACCATTATCCTGCTGTATGCCTCTGTGGTCACAGCCTTTGAGGCCAGGAAAGGCTGTCACAGTCACCTATCCTGGCACCCTGCTTCACAGAGCCTGTAAAACTTTAGCCAATGTTTTCTCCATCAAGCCTTAACTTGTGTTTCATGCAGCACCATACCTTGTATGCAGGATCCATAGCCATCGCCTGAGGTATTAGATATTCAATGTTCAGTTGGACCTAACAGGCTTCAACATTTCCCTCCTTACCTTCTGTTCTCAGACTCTCACCACGGGCAGCGAACTGACTGAAGAATAATTGCAAGCATTAGCTTTTTCCAGATAATAGTAAACAAAATCAGATGTGTTTTGTCTTCGGTAATCTGGAGGTCATGGAGAAAAATCAATGTACCAAATAAAAGCGAAAGCACCATTCCTTTGTTTATGAAACAAATTATGAAGGCTTTTATGCGTCAAAGAGTATGCACTATGACATAAACTGGAAAATTAAGGGAATTTAAATGGCTTGGCTCTGTCCAGATAGTGGTGATGAAGCATGTCTTTCATTCTTTATTACCTCTTACAAATGATCAGCTTGGCAGAAAAATTTCCATTGAAAGCATTTTCAGAGATAGATAGAAAGTAGTTGAGGGGAAAAAAAAGAATCATGGGAGCAAAAATAGCCCAAGGTTTTGCTATAGATTGGTGCTGTGTATGGGAGACCCTCTGTCCCATGCCCATCTGGCATGGCAGTCTTGCTGAGACACAGAGCTTGCAAGCCCCCATTTAAGTGGAGCTTTGGTGACTTTCAGAGTTTGCTTTGTCTGGGCTGTCTCTAGACAAGATCTGCTTGCTGCACTGATAGCAGATCAGGAATAATTGCAGAAGACATGACCCAAGGGGCCAAAGCAAGTCCCCAGGGGTATCAGATCAGAAGGACTGTCTGTTAGCAAGTTGTAAGCTCTTCACTGGTGATCCAAGAGCAGTCCCTTGGTCGGATAGATGCTGCTGCTGAAGAGGCACATTGTTGTCATCACATGGACTTACTACTGTTGCTGTCCAAAGAACCTAAAACTTTTTAGTGTTTCTGCAAACTGCTCCTCAATATTTGCTGGCCTCTGCCCATGGCATCATTATGTTTCCTCAGTGATAAATTATTATGGAATAAATTAAATTCAAAGAGATAATTCTACCTCTGGGTTGTCTATATCCTGGGTATTCATCATCTAAAATTGCTGTGAATGTACTAATTGACAATGCATTGTTCATGAAAAATAAAGGCCACTATAGACTTGTATATTTATCTCAATCTTTTAGATTATAACACTGCAATAACAGCTTTAGGAGAGGATGTTTCCTAAGTGACAGGCAGAGGTTAATGGCTTTGACTTTGCCTCTGGCCATACAAGCTCCTCCCAGCTAGTCATTAATTCCCAAGAAACGTCCTCTGTCTTGAGTGTTATTGGTTTAACTCTACTTTTAATTCCATACCAGCCACTGGGAGTGGTGCTTCTTGTATTACAAAGACAAGCACTTGAGTAATAGCTTTATGTACTCTCACTTTATTTGATACTTATATCTTGTCCCAAAAGTCAGAGTGGATTTACTGTGACAATAATTTGACAATTAATATGGCTGTAAGGGCAATAGAAGAAAGGTCAAACCCAAAGCTGTCATACCATGAGAATGTGTACCCAGGAGCTGAAACAGGGAGTGGAGATTGCAAATGCAGTGAGGACCACAAACTCTTCATACAGTTCCCCAGCCCCACCTGGAGCTCCTTGCAAGAGCTTGTCTACATAGCTTGTCTACATAGTACAAGGCAGTGCTGTTGAGACACTTAACATGTAGGCATGACTGTTCAGTAGTGGCTAATGGATTGGATGGCAAGGTCTTAGTTCTGTTTTCAGATAGTTTGCTACTCACTTCAGGCAAATTGTTTAGGCATATTCACCAACTTCCTCCAATTTACAGTCTAATAGAAAATCTGATCAGTCAGGCTAAGGCAGAATAACTTCCAGTATGTTTGAAAGTCAGATGTGATGATCTCGCGATACAAAAGCGTAGGAGGTCACTGTTAAGGCTGTGCATTAGAGCAAAAGTCTGAAGAAGCTGAAGGACATGGTGCTTTCATATATCTGTTGGATACAGCACTGGAGTATGTTATGTTAAGAACTGGAGCAAGGAGCATTTATTTTTACTGGTATGTCTTTGTTTCCTGACCCATAGGTTTTTGACAATGATTATGCCTCCAATGGAATTTGCATCCTCATCCCGATTCCCATTTTAAATACCTTTCTATGGAGCTTGTTTTCAGCCACCCATTCCCAAAGTCAGTAGTTAGCATTTTGTACAAACAAGTGGGATTTACAGATGCTTATTTTGCTGTATAATGCTGATGCACAACTGCATCAGGTGTTGACAGTGTCTGCAACAGTAATGATGTAATGATGACAGTAATGGTGGTCAGAGCAAGGTGACTTGTAAATGACGTACACTGCCTAACCAAATGTGTCATCAAAATGTAATGGAGCACTTTGCACTTCTTTCTGTGACCTCTGATTGTAGCTCTCAGAGCCAGGTTGTCAGCTCTGATGACCGGATAAGAAAGGATGCCTATGTGTTATGGTGAAATGATCCAGCAAGGAAATGCCTGATGGAATAAAGAAGACTGCTTTGTTGGGCGAATTAAGACCTGATATAACTGGTACCACAGTAGAAGACTTTTCGGGGTGCAAAGTCCTTGCTGATTGAATTTTGGATTTTTAAGTTCAAGGTAAATGCTGAGTCTGGGCTTTCTGAATATTAACTTAAAAAAACCCACACCACCTCTCAACAAAAACTGGGAATGGCGTAAGTATCAGTGTATTACAGAGCTAAAACCAAATACTAGCTTGGATTCTTAGGTTGCAGAATCACTCTGGACAAAAGTTGATCTTTTTGTTCATGGACCCCAATACATATCTTGGGTACTGTAAGGATGAAAAGAAAAGAAGCTAGGTTTAATTATACTGTATTTATAGACTGATACATATTTGTCACTTTGCTTTGAGGAATAGGTTGGCTGGAGAAAAGCTGTCTAGTGAAAGCTGCCAGGGATACATACTAAACAGTGATTTTCCCATTTTCAGCAAGAAAACGCATGCATAGATACAGCATAAGTCAGCTAATGCATATTGTTATCACTTGTACTACAGCAGCAACCAAAGCTCTCAGTCATGATCAAAGACTTGCTCAAGATCATGTAAAAACCTGCTAGAAAACATGATTCTTTGCCAGCTTCCCCTGAGCCTTTTTCTGCTGTCTTCCCTCTTTCCACCAGAATGTTTGTAGCTTTAAGGTTAGACACTAATACTTTTGAGCAGATATCAAATGGCTTTCCCAAAAGAGAGAATATTGGGGATGGGAAGGCAAGGATAGAGGAAGAAGGGCTCCTGACAAACCGCATCATTCATTCAAAGCATTTTGGACCGTAAGTCCAAAGAAGAATGCAGAAAGGAGAGTTTTCCTTCAAGCCCAGGCTTGGATATGCACATCCTGGTTTCATCCACACACCCCAGCCAAAAGTTAAATGGTTTCAGCCAACTCCATGTCAGAGACATTGCACTTATTTCTAGTAAACCATAAGGTTATTTACACACTGCTCCATGAGAAATTCCACTGGAACCAATGACACTTTTCACACATAGTGAAGTTGTTCCATCATGACTCTCTGAAACAAATGCAACACCTCTGATAAGACTTCAGTGACAGCTAAACATGAAGACTGCTGGCATCTTCTGACTACACTTCTAATCAGTGCTAAGCATGACCAGCCATTGCTTTTTCTTACGGCTGTTACTATGAATCAGCCCCAATACTCCATCTCTCCCGTCTCCCCTTCTTGACTGTGGTATAAGCAGAGTTCACACACGTTATACAGGAAAGGTCAGCCCTCTCTGAAAATGAGACAACTCTTTATGGGCCCTACATAACACAAGATAATCATCACCTCCCCTCTGACTCTAAAGATTTCTAAATTGAATTCAGTGACTATACTGCATTCCTATGCAAGTCTGTAAGAGCAAAGTAATTTACTCAGTATTAATCTAGTGGCTAGTAAAATGAGTGTACTGCCTGATAGCAATGCTGTCATGGAGATATATGGAGCAGGGAGTATTTATTCATGGAATAACTTTACTTCTGTGGTATTTTCTTAGATACTTCACCTTTTTCTTAGCTTTTGCTCAGTAGCAATGTCCCTTTTAGTATAACTATACCAAATGAAACATCTACATCTCTTGACGTATAAACATTGCTTAATAACCTTAGCATTATTTTGTTTTGAAACTTTATTTCCAGCTGTCTTTAGAGTGATTACCTTGAATGAAATGAGCGTGTTAATTCATGAAAATTCGTTATTTCAGCTTGTATAAAATTTCTATTGAAAAGTTGTGCTGGATGTTGAATAGATTCATGGCACTAATCTGTGGCAAGTACATGGCTAGTTTATCACTTTTGTTCCATCGGACCCTTTAGAAGCTCTTGGTAGTGAGATCAGGTTTGTCCACTTCTGGCTGGATTAGATCACTGCTCCCCCATACACTTTTTGACTGTTACCTGACCCCTTCCACCACCCCTTGAAAGGACAATCCCTGTATACATCACGGGAGCTATGGACCAGTACAGCAAAGACCTTTGGGTTGTTTCTGAAGCTTGAGCTTTACCCAGTAGTGCTTTCTGTGGAAGGAGTTATTGTGTACTGTGCATAAGACACGTATTTTTGGTGCTTGTATATATCTCCCAAGAAGAAACTGTGACTTCTTTATCTTGAGAAACACTCAGAAGCGGCAAACATTGCCAAGATTCAGGGTAGCAACATTTGGACTTTGTATAGAAGGCCAGAAAAGCCTTTATGTCATGGAAAATCATCATTGACTAAACATGCAAGTACTAAGAACAGCCTTTCCTTTAGCATTTTAATACCTTCTTTTCCAAATGCAGATGAAACCAAGAACTAGAGAGCATGCAATTATGCCGAACTCATTTTACCTTCAGCTAGAGTTTTGCTTTGACTTTTTCTGAAGAGAGAGAAGCCCCACAAGAGCTTTCCAGACTAGGGTTGAGTTTTTGTTCATGCTGAAGTCATGCAGAACAGGGTCTACACGAGTCTATGCTTGTGGCAGCATTCCCCGCATCAAGCATACAAAGAACTTACTCCCAGGCCACCAAAGTGGGAAAGCAGAAGCACAGACTTGGCTGTGGCACTGGAAGGGGACAGAATCTCCTGGGAATTGGCAGAAAGACTTTCTCCACAACTGTACTCACCCAAGGGCCCTAACTTGGATTCTGCTGTAGATTTTACCAGCTTGTTCCACCCATGGTTACCTATGGACATATCTGCACTGCTCCTCCTGAATCTCCATGCACTGCCTGATAACCATGGCTTTTTGTCACACGAGGTATCTATTGAGGGAATTATGCCAATTTATGCTACTCAAAATTCCTGTGCTTATAGTTGTGAAGTATATACTTGAATTCATTTCATTAGTAATCATTGTTTTGCCTGTTTTAGTCTATGAAAACAGGATTTTAAACAAGCTTTATGTTGTTCCTCACCCCAGCTATCTGCATACTGAGGTCCTAACAACGTCCTGACTCTTTCTGAGAAAATATTAAAAATGTTTAAGCCCAATTTTTGTATATAAATAGCAGGGTCAACAACACAAAATACACTTATGGACCAATTCAGCAGCCAGAGCTCTTGTTCTTTCTGGTTGTCAATTTGATAATGCAGCACAATCACATGGGCTTGTAGCCCTGTCTGCTTGGTGTGCCATCATTTATAACACATTATCAGAGTGACAGCTGGCAGTAACAAGAGGCCAAGTGCCAGATATGCACAGTGCATCTTACTGAGAAATATTTCCCTTTTAAAAAGCAGATAGGTTGATTAAGAAGTGAGGGAATTCCTCCCCCTTCCCCCAGATGGCTGGGATGATTCACTGGAAACTAACCCAGACGTAGCTTTACAGTACACTGGCAAAACTCCATGCTCCACCTTCCATCTTCTATTCAGGTTATATCCCATGGGGTTCATCAGGAGAATTTTCCCTGACACAATGAGCAATGAGAAACATTACCATTTGCTCTTATTAAGTGGGACAAAAAGCAAGCTCAAGGATGCACTTCATGTAGTTGAAGGGTATACCCTGAAAAACATCTTGTTTGCACTACATTTGCTTTTTGTTTGATCAGCCTGCTGTCATTGTGGACACCTTGAACTCAGACCCAAACAATACACTCTCAGAACTTTCCAGTCATCAAATCCCTGCCTCCTTCTTCATTAAGACTCCTTCTCAGGCACCATCTCAAGGAATCCTAACTACCCTTCCTGATCCAGCCTGACCTGTTAATCAGTGTTAATGAAGTTACCCTTTTGAGCTGCAGGAAGTAATCTGGTGTATTAAGTCTTCCTTTAAGTTTCACTAAATAGTCTTGTGACCTCCCTAAAGACCCCCTAAAAAGAGAACAACAAATTTGTGTTCCTGCACGGAGGGTATTAATTGGGAAACTACAGTGAGTTAATGGAAGAACAGCGTTAGAGAAGAAGACTTTGTGAAGAAGTGATAGAGTTAACTGGTTGCCATGTCATTATTATGCCAGCTGAATGTACAGGACTCCACAAAGTTCTCAGGGACGTGGGGAGCGGTGTGTGTTCCCTGGCAGAGACCCAGGATCTAGATTAAAATCTCCCAGAGTTAATTTAAGCAAACAATAATATTTAAAGTTGGAAGGGGTGTTTTTTAGGCAATATCCCACCATGAAACACATGATCCCTGGGCCTATTTCTTGTCCACATAGACCTCTCCTTGTGAATTGTTGTGAATACCTGGCCCCACATTTCAAATAAGAGAATATAGCAGGAAGTACTCAAATTAATATTTCTGCATTTAAATAAACATTATGAGTTATCAAGAACTGTTGAACTGTGGCCCAAATGAAATAATGTCACAAGCCTTAATGCCTAATAAACTGATTGTCACTAGTTACTCAGTTTGTACAGTAAGTCCAGTATTGACACTAGTCTTGGCTGAAGTTTCACAGTTTTTTTGTGTTTTCCTTACAACTGCTCCCCTGGGGTAGTTTTCCTCACATTTGTACCGTCTACTCCCAGGACAGAGGATGGCAGGAGAACTTACAAAATGCTATTGAACCTGAACACTTGTAGACTATCTCTTGGATCCCAAAATTACACAGCTGCCATCCTCTTCTTGCCTTCCATGGTAGGATGGTGTCAGCCACACTCCCTGCTGAATATCTGTGTTGCACACCCTGACTGATGGCCCATGCAGGGGCTGGGTGGTGCGCTGGGGAAAACACCAACACAGGTATCCTACAGAATACTGTCCTTGTGCAACACAACCACAGACACATAACTAGACTGTTTTCCCCAGATGCTTGTCCATGGTCGAGGCTATAGCAGAGCCCTAAGCTGTAGGATTTCCTATTGGATGTCATGGTTTACACCTCTGCTTCTCCATTCAGTAAATGCTTAAAGTTTTTCTCTCTCCACTTGTCATTTGAACTTTTTACACCCGTTGGCATGTTCCTGTGTGCTAAGAAAATAAAAGTTTCCTGGATCAAAAGCTACCTATAGCTTTGTTTCCAGTGTCTGGTCTTCATAGACTTTTTCTACTCCTGTAAGGAGGTAGAAGAGGTAAGGGGATAAACCAGTTCAGGAAGGCAGAGAGGAGGACTATCAGGAACTGTAGTTTCAATGTGTGTACCTCCTTGTTTGAACCAGGAATGTAGTATGTGAAAGATAAGAAGCCACCCTTCCTAGCCCTTTACAATGCAGCTTTGTTCTAATGTCACTGCTGCTGCCGACTGGGTGTTTTTCTCACCTCAACTCTGTCATATGCACTGTGGCTAGCTGAAAGCATGATAGGCACATTTCAGGGGGAAAAAACTGAGCATCTTTATCCACTGTGACAGAGAGAGTTGTTCAAGTCCCCTTTTTTGTGAACACTGTTTCTTTTCAGGTGCTTTCCTTTATATTGCAATCTTCACTTTGGAACGCAGCCTCTATACTGAAAGACATTTAGTGGGTCACTACTGGATACATGCAAAAGCACCTCTGGGAATTCCATCTGGCAATGTGTATCTTTAGGAACCTAAAACCTCCTTCTGAGCTCCATTTTCAAAACCAGTTTTCAGTGGGATAGGTGTCTGCTCTACACAAAGGTTTGTTACAGTGATATCAACTCCAGGAAACACATTGTTTTCTAGTTGGCAAAGTCCATCCTACAGAGCAAACAAATTTATACTGGTCTAAAAATGCCAATTACAGCTGGTTTTCCTTCCTAAAGTAAAACTGAGCTGGCATGCAAAATTGGGTGTATGATGTTTTATCTCTTTGCACAACATTAATGTGTAGATTGGGCCTTAACAGACACTTAAGCGTCCCTATCATCTCTGAAAGACAGACTTCAGAGGTACTTCATTAAAAAATCACTTTAAAACTTACTCAGCAAAAAGGAAAAAAGAAGACAAAAGTTTTCTTGTCGTTGGAAACATCACTTCGAAAAGTAGCTTTATACAAGAATACAGTAATGTTAAAATAGCTGGAGATGCCTTTCTGAGCTGCAAAAAAGGCATTTTTTGTGATGCCATCACTCTTAAACTTCCCCTTTTAGCAGTCACTAAAGCATTTTGCCAATTCTCATTGGCATTTTGGCTTTACAGTAAAAGTATCAAAGTGATTTGAAACTCTTTCTCCTCCCCTTTCTAATTAAATCAGCACAATTAAAATGACCTCACTGCTCAAGGAGGACATTTCATTAATACTTTGAGCACTGTGGCCAATAGATGTTGATCAGAAACCATGTTGGTACATATTATCTGCAGAATGCAAAACCTGCCATACAGTTTTGAACTTTTTTGTATGAAAATATTGTTTCAGTGTAGTAAACTACTTGAAGATATTAGAAGAATAATGTAATGTTTAAATACCTTCTTCCATTGTTCCATTACTTTAAAAATGAGTGTAGTTTTGAAAGTCCACTGATTTAACTGTATTTTAGGCCCAGATTGCCAATATCGCAGTGGATTAAAATCAGTGTGTTTTTTTTAACTTCATAAATTCTTACCTCTTGCTATTAATAGTAAGTAGCTAAATTTTATGGGGTTTGCTGCATTGCTTACAAGGCAGCTCCACTAGATCCTTCTGTTGAAGGTGGCTATGTAAATCAGGAATAGCTCCAATGAAGAACATTAAAAATACATCAATGAAATATTGGTGTGAGAGGACATTCAAGCTTATTGATTTCAACTGGAGTTTGCACAAATGAAGAAAGAACAAAGGAATACAACGTTCTTTTTAGCTTTGGATTTCCTGTCAGAAACCTTAATTCCAAGAAAAGGTGGCTGAAATATTTTCCAATAAATAATTAAGTAGGTTATTGGACCAATTATTTTGAGTTGGGAATTTGCAATAGAAACTAAAGTCTTTGCTGAACATTTGAGCCTGCATAGAAGACCACACTTCTAACTGGTGAAAACAGTGCATTACCACAGACTGCAAGAAGTGATGTGTTCTCACAGTATGGTCCATGTCACCTAAGTGACAGAGAGAAGTATTACAAGAAGATGAATAGGAGAGGAGAAGAGAATATGCAGGATGAAGACTTGAAAGAAGATCTAGAACAGCCTTGTGGCAGAGGCAAAAACTCTGTGACATCTTCTTTCCCAAGATTCATCTCAATGGTCTGCTTCTCCTTGCCATAGCTGGAAGGGGTTGTGGTTTGGGGAATGGGTTGCAAACAACGGCAGTTAATGAACCCGACCTAGAGTCATGAAGGCATTTCTGTGTCTAATTCTTCCTGAAATCAGTGGAAGTTAAATTCCAAAAGTAACCTTACATTTTGGGCCTTGGTCCCTGTCCAGGTTTATTTAGGTCAGTACAGATCTGTTAGCATGCAGCTTGGGCCCATTTTGAACAATTGCTATTGTTCAATTTTTTTTTCCTTACTGTGTCAATGTTTATTCTAGCTTACGGCCCTTTGAAACAGTGCTCTGGTAGACATGGGCTTCTTTTAATGTCTTCGCTAGCTCTAACATGCTTTTCTTTCCAGTCTTTGAACCGGAACTGAAAGGATGGTTTCACCAGTTATTATCTTCCATGGAGAAAAATATAACCTAGTCTGTTTGCCATGTAAGCACTGAACAGAAATGTTTTACATTAGTCCCTTTAATAATACCATTATTTGCTTGCCTATCTGATTCTATGGATTTTTCAGCTGTTCATTTGTTTGGTGTTAAATTGCACTCTCCCATTTTTTATTATTATTATATTCTGTTTCATCTTTGGGGAAAAAAAAACAAACCCAAAACACAAAACCAACAAAACACAACATTAACAACCCTTAAATATGTTAGTAGGTGCTTACTTAAAAGCATTTAGGAGCAACTGCCTGTTCTTCAGTTGATCACTGAAGAAGAAAACCTGACCCTAGAAGAAGAATTTATAAACAGGGTGAATAAATAATTCCTCTCTCATTGTCATGGCATTTTCTTTACCATTTGGCTTTTTACACGTGGAAATTCCTCCAAGCCTTTGTGTTTCTGAGCTTTGAGATTTCAGAAAACAGTTCCTTGGCCCCCACTCCCTGCCAAGGCTGTTACTTTCATACTCCTTTTCCTGTGGATTACAAAACAGGATATTATTATAAAAACAAACAGAAACTGCTGTTCACTGCTACTAATCTTTAAGAGAACCATAGGGGAATGAAAACTCTGCAAGTGTTCCTTTTCCAAGTGGCTCAGACTAGGGATGGCTTCTGGTCTGCTTCTGTCACGTGAAGATCAAACACTTTTCATTGCTAACCACCAAAGGTCGTGGTAGATAACTGTGCAATTTTCTGTCCCTCCTTTGAAATTTTAGTAATTGAGAGATGAATTTAAGTTTCAAACTCTCCCAGTATGTTTCATGGTAAAGAAGGGACCATATATAAACCAAAGGCAGTTTATAATAGAAACCTAAGTAAAGATATTTTTCTGTTCTGTACATTGCCTCAGGCTGTTTCAGCACTGGGCAGAAGGGTTGCTGTATGTTGTTTTCTTGCCTTTTTCCTGTGAGTGATATAGAAGGTGTTAAAAGACATGTATTTGCCCCTTCTGCAACCGTGAACCAGGAATATCCTATCTGCTTACTTTAAAATAAGAAAAATATGATGCCACAAACCAGAAGTCATGTGTTGATCATGTAACTCAGGAGTGGAAGTCCAAGGCGATGTCTTTGGAAGACACAGACATGAGAACAAGTTCTCTGTATTTTTTTCCAAGTTACTTAGCCTCTTCCCCACTGTATCTGATCCCACTCCATCATGAAAGGATTTTTTCTCCACAGTTCTCTTGCAGGATTGGGAAGTGTGAGCTATACTTTTGACAGATGGAAACTGGAATAAATGCAGTTTTGCTGCAGCTTTTGCAGGAAGAAGCTGGGAATAGATGTCGGATTCATAGCTGTAACACACGGCTCAAAATTTAACACTCCTTTTGACCCTTCTGTCTTTGGGCATGAGGATGATGCACTAAAATATTAATAGAGTGCAAAGCCCCCAGTCACACTCTTTAGGACTACCATATGCCATGGTAGGTCCTCCAGCTTTGGTGAGGCCATTCTTGCAGTTTGCTATGACTGGATGCAGTCAGAGTGGGTGCTTCCAAGGATAACTTCAGATCAGTTCTCAAACAGCATCACGAACTGTGAGGCCTGTTGACTATTGGCTGTTTGTTTCTAAACCTGAATTATCCCTATTTTCCATTTCCATCCAGTGGTCACAGCCACCTCACACTGTTTTCACTTACCAGATGCATCCCAGAGGCCTCCATTCAGCTCCTCTAGGAAACTCCCTGGAGCCATGTGAGATGCCCTGGAGTGTTCCAAGAGGGCATAGGTCTCCTACCAGTCCTGTTCTAGGCATGTGGCCATCTCAAGTAGCTCAAGGTGTCTTGGATTGTGTTTAGGCTGAAAGGAGCCAAGCATACACCTGCATTCCTCCATGAGGGCACTCCCTTCATTGAAAGACTAGAAAGCAAACTGGGCTTGGAGAAAGCAAACAAACAGAGACCAAAGTGTAGTGAGCTGTGGTGTTCGTTCTTGGGAGAGGCACTCAGGGTGTGCATAATGAGCGAGTGGGTGCTTGAGGGCTTTCAGCAGCAGGATCAGCTCTCTGATAACACAGTGGTGGTTCCCAGGCTCAGGCAATAGATGCAATCCGGTGGATGTTTAAGTAGCAGATATGCATAGAAGTTGGATCATTCAGTGGGTTTACTAATGGGCAGAACTGCTTTGCTCTCAAACCACACAATATATGGTGGCCTGGTTGGTGGCTCTGCAATCAGTTTGCTAGGCTTTGAGAGGTACATGCTTTATTATGCTGTGCTCCTTTAGACACTGAGCAAAAACAGTAATAGAAAATGAGGAAAACTTTCCTGATGTTCTGTTGCCACCTCCGATAGAGACAATAAAGCCTTAATGAAAATAAAACTCAAAGATAGGTTTCAAGCTACTATCTACTATAGAATGTGTTGGACAAATCAGTATTTCAATGTCTAATGTTATTTCTTCTCTGTGGGCAGACAGGAGTTGAGGACTGTCTGTTCATCATCCTTGGCATTGAAATAGCCACACTCTGACAAAAACAGAAAAAAAAAGGGAAATAAGGGCTCTGAAACCAGATGAAAATCAAGTGTTACTTGGCAGAAAAACTTACCTGGGAAAACTAGGCAACTCACAGCAGACAAATAGATATAAGCGTAAGACCAGGTCAAATTAAGACTTGTATTAGATACGTAGTGTCACTAAAACCATATGTGACAACTGAAGTTACTGGGAAAAAAAGCAGTTTGTGCTAGTAGAATACAAAGTATTTTGCATTATTGACAAACAGTTTATTTTTTACCTCTATTTTCTTATGTTTTGAGAACACAATATTATTTTAGCCAAAAATGCTTGAAACTGCTGCTAGAATTTTTCATTGGCTTAACATACCATAGATATTGTTAAAATGTCATTCTAAGCCCATTTTCTGACTTTTCCCTACAAAAGGATTAACTTCTCTTTAGAATGTTAAAAATGCTTAAATTACTTGATATCGGATAAGAAGGTTTAACTCAGGCTCAGGAAAAGTTGGAGAATTTATTAAGACAATATGTATACTTTGCCTTTTTCTTCGTTGGCACAAGTCAGCCTCTGTATGGAAAGGATCATGCTGATGCAGGGTAATTGGAGTGCGGGTCATTTGCAGTCCACTTGCCATGTACCTGACATTACAAGCAGATGTAAACTGATTCAAATCCCAGAGTGGAAATCCCTAATACAAACGCAAGTCCCAGTATCCCATTCAGTTGGAGCCCATGTGAATGGAACCTGTGTGGCATCGTGAATGATGTGAAATCACCATTCACTATCTGTGTGTTCAAAGCTCATTTTGCACATTAGTTGATACATGGTCTAAAATGATATCTGGGGCAATCTGCATTTCACTCTTAGGAGCTCCAGGACAATGGTAAAGCCCAAGAATCTGGCTGTGATACCCAGAGCACCCTGCACACACAATACCTTGGCTATTTAACACCGACTCGTGTTGTTTCATGGTTCTTCTGCATCCTCGAATGTAATTGCTTTCCTAAATATAGTTTGGTGTTTGCTTTTTCTCCTTGAGACATAACCAAAGGTGTCTTTTATCATCTAGTCTGCTGGCAGAAAGCTGCCCCTTGAAGTAGACTGGTGAACAATGACAATCTGATTTCGCCTGCCTTTCTTGCCCCTCACTTCTTGTCCCTCATTTCTTGCACGTAGTTGGGAAATACAACACACCAGGAGATCTACTGGAGACAGGAGATGAGCTATGGTCATTATATGATTTTCATCTCAAAAGATAGTCCAACCAAAGTCTGTCCCTTTCCATGCAGAGGAGATAGGAAATGGCCATTTGAGTTGCATTTGCTGTTCACACAGCTGAAAAACTTCTGGCCTCGTGTCCAGTCAAGCATTCAGAATGTTCACCCACATAAAAGATGAAGTAGCACTGGAGACACAATTCATCTTATGTGTGCAGGTGACACAATCCAAGCGGTTCACTTTGAGAAGCAACACACTTCAGGACCAGAACTGTAATGCAGCATGGAGGGATAACAAGATAAGCAACATGCATGGAGAGCAGAGATCATCAGATCAAGGAGAGCAAAATAGGCAAAGAAAAGGACTTACTGTGTTCTGGAGAGTGGTACTCGTAAGCTAACCCAGCAGCATCCACTTCTAGGCTGCACATCTGTCTTAATGTTTATAGACAATGAGGATGCAGTGAAAAGACAGGAGAATTACAGCTGGGCAGTCTGGATGGTTTGAGACAGAGATTGCTTTTGGTGTCTGATGCCTAGTAGAAATCATTGCTTAGTCCTGAAAACTCACAAACTTAAACAGAAAATCTCCTAATGGAAACTGCATTTGAGAATTTTGGACTACCAATTCACTTAACAACACAGAGAAAATCCACAGGAAAGGTATAATCAGAGCACAGCTCTCCTGGCTCCCTTCTGAAGGCCTCTCTTTCAAGCCGTGCTGTTATTCAAAGCACCTTAAACTCCCACCTATGTTCAGGTTTAGCAGGGATCCAAAGCAAGCAAGCAAGCATGCAATTACTGCATCTAATTTCAGACCTCATTTTGCTATTGTCCTAGCGGGGTGGAGATGTCTATGTTTGTCTGCTACAGAAAAGGCTGTGTCCTATCTGTCTGAAACAGACTTTCAGTAAGGACAAGCTGAGTGAAACTCACCCTCCATTTACCCAGAAATGTCCAAGGGAGATGAGCTCCAGGCTTCTTTCCATAAACACAATGGACAGATGGTTTGTCTGGATCTCACTGAACTTTGGAGCATTATTTTTCTCAGTAAGGATAACAACAGACAAGTTTTCAAATATAGTGTTTGACTCACATGCTTTTGGGTAGCATGTCCTGCTTGGGGTTGCATAGCATGCTCACCACTTTTAAATGTAAGAGGCATTTTATATGCTTAATGTAGCCAGCCTCCTCCATGTTAGCATGAATGATATATGGGGTTCAGTCCTGCATCCTGACTCTCACAGAGCAGAAACGTCACCTCTCCAACTACTTATCCCTTGTTTTCCCCACCTCAGTTCAAGCAGGTGGGCTCGGTGCTATTACAAAGAAACTAAAGCTCACACATGGACTAAACCCAGGGTCTTGCACACTTTTTAGCTCCTTCATGATATCAGTCACAAAGTGGCTCTTACCAGGGTAATCATTTCTGGCAAAGGCAAGAACAGTTTCTTAGCGGATGTGTGTAGGCTTTGCACATGTAGTCTGCACATTGCACACAATCTAGGGGTTAGGTGTGACCAAGTAATTACTCTTAAAATCCAATCTTAACTGTGCTCAGAAGCAATCAGTCCTGTGTGTTATTTACCACTTCCTCCTTCGCTGCCCTTTCATTTCAAGCTTGCTTCGCAACAGCCTGATTAATTTACCCAGTCCATGCCATTCTCTCAACAGAGGTCCTGGATTAAAAATAAACCCTGTAAATTGCCACTGCGTATTTACTGACCATTGTGCTGCGCGGCACCTCCTGCTTGCTCAGAAAAAAGTGCTTCCTCCTTCTCTCAGTGTTGTTTAGCTGGAAAAGACAGATAACTTCCTGCACTGTAATAGAAATGGTAGGGTTGCCTATTAAGCTGGACCTTGGTTAATGACACCAGACTGGCAAGAATGAATCAGTTGGTGAATGCAACCCTGCAAAACCCTGAGGATTCTCCCACCCCAAAAGAGTCATTAAAAACGTTACAGAGAAAGGAAGGGTATGCCAAATTTAAGATTAACTGCAGTTATGACTGTGAAAATCATACTGGGAACACTCCTACAGGCAGGCTTCAGTCTGAAAAGACGGCATTATCTCCACTTGGCACCAATGTGCATGTCCAAGCGATAATTCTCTGCAGGGCTCACGTCAACAGAGAAAGTACAGTGCCTTGATGCAAAAGGGCAAATAACCCTTAAAAAGCAGAATGAATTTCTCAGAAGTGAGCAGCATGAATCAAAAAAGTCAATGGTATCTATGGAAAGGATGTGACAAAAGATTCTCCTAAGGCCAAGGAAGGGAACAAGATTTAAGGAAGGGAACAAGCTTTAAGAAATGAAAAAGTAAGGGTTAAAGTGTCAGTTCCACCAGGGTTTGTTCTGAGAAAAATAGGATCCTGTGTGTGACTCATCTTGCCCATCCTGTGGCATTTCTCACACACCCATATAGATAACCAGATTCTCAAAAACACTTGGAGCCCATTTTCAAGTGCTAAACACAGAGATCTCAAAAGACCTCAGTTTCTGACATTCTTTAGAGGCCAGATACCTGATGCAAGGCTGGGACAGGGCTGAAACTTTCTGACTTTTTGGTGAGATTTAAACTATTGTTTGATGCCAGGAGGAGGGGGAGCAAGGGTGGCAGAAGGCCCAGCTCTAAAGCAAGATAACAATCAGTTGGAAGTACATTTTAAGAGATAGCATCAACCTTTTTCTTAGAAACATCTTGTTGGCTTATTTTCACCCAGGAGAACACACAGCCAAGGAAACAGTCTTCTGGTTTCAGTTGTTTAAATAATCAGGGCCTATGACTCTGAATGAAATAGCAGAACCAGGACCGTGATAGAAAAGTGCATTCAGGCAAGAGCTCTCAGCCATGGGGAGGTGAGCTGAGGGCAGCAGCCACCCTCCGTCAGCCCGGTTGGCTCCGCTGGGAAAGCCCTGCAGGTTTCTTCTCTTGTACCTTTCTTCTCTTCCAGATTTCTTCTTCTCAGATTTTCCCCTGATAGACAGGTGTGACCCTGCTCTGGGGGTGGGCAAAAGGAAGGATCAGCACTCAAAATTCCCCCCTTTTCAACTCAGAAAGAGCCTGCTGAGTCTCTGGTGCCTAAATACAAGTTCTGGTGGTGGCTTCACCTCACAGTAACACCCAGCACAGCCACAGATGGGAGAGTTTCAGCTAGTGTCAGGCAATTTTCAGATGGTATAATATTAGTCTTCTCTTTTATCAACACATACCCACGTTACTGGCCTTGGAACACAGCTCAGCCTGGGAAAAGGGGTTATGCACATGTCCCAGGGATTTTTGGCGGCTGTAGAAGCTCCTTAGAGACCAGAAGTACCATTTAGCCTAGAAATAGTTTTGCTGGACTCTCAGTATTGCTGCACTAAATCTCCCTTAGCAAATTTACACCATAACTTAAAAAAGACAACAAAGAGTATCCTAAACTTGGAAGAAAGATGTTTTATGCATTTCAGAGCAAGACAGCTTGACAAAACTCAAGGGAAGTCTTCCACAGCTGAGGCAAAACATAACTATATCTAACCCTGTTAACAAAGGACAAAAAAGCTGCACAAAGAAATACATCTATTTATATTCAGAAAAAAAGAGAGACTATAAATGATTTGTATCTGTGTTGATACCTATTTTTTGTTTTTTTCTGTTTAAAGGGTTCACGTATCAAAGCTAAGTCAATGATAAACGGCAATAGAATAACTGCTCTGTTAATGTGAAAGCAAAATGGTTAACTATGTTACCGGATATTTTTAAGCACCCAGATTTCATTAAAGAAACATTCAAAGGCAAAATAAAGCATCAGTCATCAAATGTTTGTGGATAAATGTACCAGCTTATTGCACTGAGCAATGAAATGGGTTTTTGGGGGGGAAAATTTGCAAGTGAGTAATGGCTCCTTTAACACTAATGTGGCTTAATTCTGAATTAAATCCTTGTCCTGCAAACACAGGCTGTCATAGAGATCAGTATTACTTCATCTCCTTTTTTTTTTCTTCATTTAATGTCATTACAGAAAGCCCAGTACTCCAGAAACGTTTGCTGTTACCCAGCATGTATGTATTAACAATAACTACTTTATGCTCCTTTGAAAGAATGACCAATACGCCTAGAAAGTACATGAAAATATAAATCAGGGAAATTTTAAAATATCCCATTGGAACTAACAAAAGAGCAGTACAGTTAAAACAGCTCAGAAATGAACATTTGGCTTGGGAAATGGCTGAAATCTTCTCAGGGAGAAAATGTGCTAAATTCTAATGATCATTTAAAACTGTGTTTTGCTCTGGATACTCAAAAAGAAAGAAAAAAGATTTCTACATTAAAATGTAGGCTGCATTAATTGTACAACAATTATACAAATGTGGGCTATGACAACTAAAGTAATTTAAATATAAGCAGGTTAGCTATAGTTGTGACAGTTCAGTCCCCATCACAGTATGACTCAATCTCATGATTTTATATCTACTGTGGTAATTCCGGGAAAAGAATAGCACTTGTTGAGCCAATGAACAGGCCTACATGGATAATAATCTCCCACTTCAGCCACTTTGGAAGTCAAGTGAAGTAGCTGGCTGAGGTTTCACCAGGAATCTATGATACAGTCCAGTGGCTGAGCTGTAAAACCTTGGTTCATTGACTGGGCTCCTGGTGTAGAATGCCACCAGCACTGACGGTGGCTTTGGGGCAGTGCAAATAGCATTGAACACCAGTTTCTGAAGTATACTGGCACTGAAAGTCTTGCCCTGTACCAAACTGCATTCTAACGTTACTTAATGGACTGTTATAAACAGCTGAGAGTGTGTTCTGGCTCGTTTGCTTGGGAATTTCCTGGCTTTGTTTTCAGAAAAGCGTTAGTGATAGGTAACTTTCTACTACTCGAACATGAAGTATCATTCATTTTCCCTCTTTTATCTGATTCAGTCAAGCTTTCTGGAGAGTATTGGAGAGTATCTTCAAAGGAAGAGAAAGAACATGGGTTGTGAAACATGGTGAAAAAGGCTGCTGTGCATATCTCTTCCTGGTAGGAATCGGCAGTTATTTGTGGCTGAGAGATCTGTAGGGTCAGGCAAAGGAAGAATAAACACCCAGAGAGTTGGATTTGCCAAAGAAGATGAAGGACCACTTTAAAACAGACTGGAGTAAACTACTCTAGCTGACTAATGTGAACAGGGGTCTTGGACAAGACCGTCTCCAGAGGCCACTTCCAATCTCAGCTACATTTGTCTGTATATAACAACGCAACCATCATTAACCCACAGCTTCTTCCTGAGCTTCACAGAAGTCACAGAGTGAAGAAGTATTTTTAAAAGAAGTCAGCTGTCATCTTTTTAGCTGAAAATTCTAAATACGATCTTTTTCAGACCTATCCCGGCTTTTTCTACCCTCTTCTCATTTGACTACTGAAAAATATGGGGGAAAAAAAAAGGGAGTAGGGAAAAAGTAAGCCATAAGATTATCAGTGTTTTCGGGTTTTGTTGAAAAATGCTGGTGGTTTAAATCTCTCCCAATTTTAATGAAATGGTGTTTTTTAAATAAAAGTTTGACTTTTTCTTTCCATGAAAATTTGGCTCAAATTATGACTGTCTCTGGGAAGTAGGTGATATTTATCAATGTTATCAGCATTGAGAGCACAATCCATGTTCCCTGACCAAGAATTTCTTTGAATACTTTGTCTTCAAGGGCTTCGCAAGCAGGGCCCATGTGGGCTTCATCCCTTAGCAAAGTACTGATTGTCTCCATCCACCTCTTCCTCTTTCCCCAGGTAAAATGATCATGAGTCCACATTATTGATGATAATGGGTTGGGCAATACCAAGCACAAATACAGCTGTGCGGAGAATGGATTGAGAGCACCCCTGAGGAGAAGGACTTGAGGGTGTTGGTTGATGAGAAGTTCAACATGATCCAGCAGTGTGTGCTTGCAGCCCAGAAACCAACCTTGTGCTGGGCTGCATCAAAAGGAGTGTGACCAGCAGGTCGAAGGAGGTGATTTTTCTTTGCTCTGCTTTTGTGAGACCTCACCTGGAGTACTGTGTGCAGTACTAGTGTCCCCAGCATCAGAAGGACATGGACCCATTGGTGAGAGTCCAGAGAAGGCCAAAAAAAATTGCTCAGAGGTCTGGAGCACCTCTGCTATGGAGACAAGATGAGAGAGTTAGGTTTGTTCAGCCTGAGGAAGAGAAGACTCAGGAGAGAAATAGCATCATTCCACTACCTAAAGGGGGCCTACAAGAAATCTGGAGAGGGATTTTTGACAAGGTATATAGGGATAGGCCAAGGGGGAATGGCTTTAACCTGACAGAGGGGAGACTGACTATAAGGAAAAAGTTCTTCCCTGTGAGGATGCTGAGGCGCTGGCACAGGTTGACCAGAGAAGCTGTGGCTGCCCCATCCCTGGCAGTGTTCAAGGCCAGGCTGCACGGGGCTTGGAGCAACCTGATCTAGTGGAAGGTGTCCCTGTCCATAGCAGTGGGATTGGAACTGAATGACCTTTAAGGTCCCTTCCAACCCAAACCAGTCTGGGATTCTGTGATTCTATAACCTTGAATACCCCCAACACAACATTTTGGTCTTTCAGCAGAAAACTCAAGCAGATTGTTCCCTGCCTGCTGTTGCGAATGCCAAAAGTGTGGCTGGAATCCACCTTGCTTTCTTGGGGAGGAATTAGAAATTACCTTATGAGGGAGGTTGTAATACACTGCCAAGTGAGAGAGTCGGGATTAACCAGAGTAACCTGACTGATCTCTGTGTGAGGTATTTTGAATGAAGCTCTGGTTGTTTTCCACTGCAACAAGCTGCAAAGCAAGGTAACCTCTGGGGTGCTTTAAGGGGAAACCTTGTCTAAGGGCCACCGTGCTCAGGACTGCGTCCTCACAAATCAGAAGCATGGTGAGGAAAAATCCTCTGGGACAATTCATCAGTCAAACAAATAGCAAGGATACACACATTCAATTTCCAGGCTTTGATCCCAGCCAAAACATAAGATCAAGAGGAACATATGTCTTCTTGTGTTAGTGCACAAGTCAATCACAGCCTTGGTGCTATTGAAAATACTGCTTTTTTGGTCTACCTGAAAAGGATCATTTATTGTCCCCCACCAATCTTATGACAAGAGGCACAGTAGCTGTGGGGACCTAGTGAGCATCTGGGCATGTTTTCATGTTCTGGACACATGAAAACTTCCCTCCTTCCCCAGAATTAGCTATCTGCCTTCAGTTCTGGTTGTAAACTATTGTATAGCGTGTCTGTGTTTTGATTATCATGAAAATTATACCCTGGGGAGATCTACGCTGTGGTTCTCTGTGTGTTCCACTAAAGAGGTGAATGAAATCATCCCTGGCAGCCCAGTTTGTACAGCGGCTGTTTAGGCAGTACATAAACAGGATCTTTTTTATTTACGTCAGTTGCATAAAACCAAAATTCATTCAAAGGATTTGCATGTTCACAGGCCTAATCATGTTAGCCAGTGCACACATGCAAATTCGCTCTCCGTCAATTGCTGGAATCTGGAAATCTGTCTGATTGCTGTTGGAGGCATCACCAAGTGCCAGAGGCAGTGGAGGGAGCAGGTAGGGGTGCAGCAGCTGAGGGTATGAGCAGACGGATGCGCTCATCCATGCCAGCAATGGAAGTGCTGGCTGAATAGCAACTGATCCATTGTTCCTGGTTAAGTAAATAACACCAGCTTCCTGTCCCTCTGGAAGCTGTACTTGTAAACCGATGCTTCATGTGCCTCAGCTCTTACTGCTTAGTTGTTGCATGTCCATGTTCAGGCTTGCACAAAATGTTTAAAGCAAGGAACCATAAAGAGGGACATATTTTCAGAAAGGCTGAGCTCTCATTGAAACACACACTGGGACTCAAAGGTCTCCAAGGACTCAGATGTCTCCTGTTTTGAAATTAGAGGCAGAGTTTTAAAACAAAGCTGTATTTACTGAAGTCAACTGAAACTTAAGCGTGCTTGCACTGCACACAAGCATATTATTCTCAGTGTCCTCCCAGACACATTCTTCTCACCTGAACCTAGCAGAGCTTTTCTTCTGTGCCTACTGATTTACATGGAGGCTTGTGTGGAGTCCCAGCTCCGCTTCCTTGGCTGCTAACCTTACACAACCTGCACAAGTAATTTAATATTTGAATGCTGGTGACCCACCTAAAATTCCTTCCACACCCCAGGGAAACCATCCACATTCCCCCACAGTTCATTAAGAGGCAATCACAGAGCCTCTCGCTTTATTGAAGTGCAGCAGTCTGTCGGGCTCGGTACGTGGGCAGGGAAGGGGAGAGGAACAGCACCGAGCGTGCGATCTCACGCTGGGGCTGGTCGCACCTGAGCCAAGCCAGGATCTCAAGCCAGGGAGCAATCACAGAGCCAGCTCTGCAGTGAAGATGATGCACTTTCACATGCATTTCTAAAGGAAAGGTTTAGCTCGTTGGGATTTCATTCCTTAAGTGCCAAATAAAGATTAATCTTAAACAATGCATCCAAAAAGTAATGTTTCAACAAGCCTTTTTTGCTGAAGGTTTTTCTCTCTGCTTTCTATGTTTGTGTATGGATTTGAGGTTGCACTGGGGGCAGTATCTGGAATATATTTCTTTTTCTTTTTTAAAGGAGAGATTGTGTTGGGTAACAGTGAAATAGACAACCCAGTTTCATGTAACTGTCATTTTTGCACCCTATATCACAGTTAAATTCATTGTTTAACATGAGGCTTTAATTCAGTTGTCTTCATCAACGAGATACTTTGTGTCCATATGGCTAATAAGTGTTATTCTGCATTCCAATTAATGGGAAAATAGAAAGTATTTTAACAGTGCAGCTGATCTAACAAAAAACACATCTGAGGAGGATTAACATTTCAAAGGAACTATTTGCTCAAGTGAGCTGTCTTTATTATGATCTAAAGGGAGGGGAGTTGAAGAAGAAACCTTGAGTAACATTTTCATTAGGGTAGCTTAGATACTGGAAATTAAATAGACCCAACTGAATTATAGAATCTCCTTGTACTTTAGTCTGGAGATAATTAAAACTATTTTACCATGTGTCAATGATAACAAATGAAAACTGGTAGAGATGGAGGATAATACAGTTCTGTAAATACTTTCTGGCAAACAAAACTATTGCTCGCTTTAACCGTGGCCTGTAAAAAATATGATTTTCCAGAAAGCATAAAGAGCAGGCTGAACTGTATCAGTATGTTTTTATGGAAGACATATGGCTCATTCTCACTTCTCAAAAATGTGTGGCTCTGGTAGTAGGCAATTGTTTTACTACAGAATACTAGCACGACTTTAATTTAGATTAGAAACATGACAGGTTTCCAATGCAAGGCAGGCAAGGGTTGGTTTTGGTTTTTTTCCTTTTTAAAAAAAATCTCAATTTCTCCAATTTTTTAAGCCTTGTTCCATTTACAGCTGTTCTTTCACTCTCCCATCTGATGGGGAGGGGAAGCAAGCACCTGCTCGTACAGTCAAAGCCAGCTTTGCTTCTCCCAAGCCAGCTGGCCAGGGTGCCATGCCGGGTATGTACTCCTTCCTCTCCAGAGATCAAATGCATCAAGCACAGTGTGAGAATGGTCTCTGCCAGCCTAGGATCCAGTGCCTGGCTTTGTGCAACTCCACAGCTGTGCAATCTGGCTGCAAAATAGCCTTTCTGCTGAAGAATTCATCAACTTTGCTCAAAGGAGTGGAAAGAGTAATTCCCAGTGTTGAGATCCAGGGTATCCAGCATTAAGGTGGCTTTACAGACTGAACATTGTCTGTTGGAGTCCTTTCATAAAGAAGGATCCCACAGTTTAGGCTTCTCTGTATAAACGAATTATTTCAGTTGCTGAAGTTACTATTCCCTTCTGTGTTGTACATGACTAGTCTATGTAGCTGTAGGATGTTTATTATGATGATCTCCCTTCCCGCAAGCTACAATTTAAGTGCAATACTCCATTGCCAGGTCCTGCACATTCACCTTAGGTTGTCTCCAGTTTATGGAGCTCCTGATGCAAGTATATGAATGGTCTTAGAAGGCTACCACACTGTTAAATGAACAAGAGACCATGGTCATATGGCTAATACAACCTTAGAATTAGCACCAGTTGGTCTTGAGCTACTCAATGGGCCATTTGACAAACATCTGTCAGGAGCTGAACACATTGCTGAATTCCCCAAGAGTGGCACTATTGACTGGAAAACCCCATTTGCACTAAAGGATCAGGGAAAAGAAATGAAGCCACTGCTGATGTGGGTGGATACTTTCATACCATGGACTCAGATGTCACAGCATAGGAATTGGCTCTCCCCTTGGATGAAGGGTATAAAATGGCTTTAGAGGCTTGTGGTACTGATTGTGAAGACCAGAGAGGTCCTGGAATATGAAAGAAGGTATAGTCCTCACAATTATATTAATTGTGGATCTCTGCTAATAGATTCTACAGAAATACACATCTTGTCTCTTACCATGGAACTTCTGGGGGAAGATGTTGAAATACCTGTAATGGCTATCAACACCAGCATACGGACTACGACCTTTCCAACCCCAATGACAGCTATGTCCAAGGTACACTTACTTGTTCAGGGGTGATGGATATCAGAAGGTAATGCCCGTCTTCTAGATCAGTGTGTGGGTCCCCCCAAAAACTAGTGACCCATTGATGACATTTTGACATGGTACATGTCCAGAGCTGTTTTAACATGGAGGACCTGCTTTAAAGGGCAGCCCTCCAGCTGTTCTACTTTTCTGTCAGTTTATTGGAGAGAGGATGAGACATATGTGTACTGGGACTTGCAGTTGCAGTCTCAGAAAGATAGAAGACCCAGGGGTCCAACACCGTGGAAACACATGTTCAACTGCAGGGAGGATGGATCTCTGCAACAGGTCAAGGCCACTGAGGTTACTGACAGATACTGCCTATTTTCACAAGAACTTTAGGAATTGAAATGTTTTGACTGGTCACATTAATACTTAAAAATGAAGATAAGTCTGTCAAAAGAGCATGTTTTTTCTAAGTTCTGGGAAATGTGACATCTGGCTGCTGGAGTAAAATAAAGATTAAGGCATAGAAATGTAATTCCTGCTGATCTTACATTCAAATGTAACTGTTGGGATGTAGATGCAGTTTTAAGTCCTTTATTTTCCTGTATATGATTGCCTCTTGAATATGAACCACCATTCAGAAGCAATATCCATGAACATATATATTTAAATGACAATATGCATTGAATATTGACAATAATTCCTCAACAGCTTTAAACTCAGGTCACTTTCTATCAGAAGAGTGTCTCCCTGTATTCTCCTGCCTTGGTCGCACTCTTCCATGTTATCCCCAGACAAGAAGCTCTTGTGGCCAGGTAGTGCTAATGTATTCTGTTGGCAAAGTCTGATGCACTGAGATCCTTGGCTGTAAGCATGTTCCCATGGCCTGTGAGAGTAACTGCAGAGATAACGAGAGCAGCAACTGCAAATAGGAATTGTAGGATTTATTAATTTCCTTTTCTCAGTAGGTTTTAACTGTTTTCAGTATGCTATTTATTTATCGCTATTATTTATTATGTGAGCTCCCTCTTGTGTCTTGTTTTGCACCTGTGTAATCCTATTGTTTGGCTGCAGGCCTTTTCTTTCAGGTGAAAAACCTCATTTTAATGCTTTTACTAAGTAAGTCATTTTTGTAATTTCTTTTTTCCTATTCAAGACACCTTTGTTTTAATTCATTCAACTGATGGAAAACACAGGAAAAAACACCAAATAACCAGAAAGCTCAACAATTAACAAGAAAAAATTCATTCTGGCATGTAGTGCAGTTCTCTGGCTTTTATACAGGCTCTAGTGCAACTGAGGACAATCACAGGTATTAAATCCTGTTCAGAGAAGACTCGATACAGAAAGGAGTTTCACCTATGCTCCAGAAAACCCACAAAGGATACTTACGTAGAGGAATTATACAGAGCAAAGTTGCACCATTAACTTTGCAATTGTCGGCGTGTGAGCACAAGTGCCTATCCACATGGAAACACTGGCAAGGGCTGAGAGCTTTCAGATAGTATTGCTCACCTATACTCCCAAGGGTAAATTTTTAAATGCTGGGAAAAAGGAGAAATCTTGGCAATGGCTAAAGTTTACATATACCTATTGCTCCTTGGAATTACTAACTTTACCCCCAAAATGACTCATACAGTCAGTGTCTTTGATCTGATTGCATTCGTTATAACTATTATTAATGATAATAACAGTACTGCAGTCATGCCTCAAGGCCCCAGCTGAGATCAAGGCTCTGTTTTGATAGGCATTGAACACACTGAGAAGACAAACCTTGCCCTTAGGAGCTTACACCTGAGCTGAAGAAGACAGACAAAATGCAGGGAGAAGGAAGTAGTGTTATCTTCATTCTGCCTCAAGACAGAGAGGTTAAACGATTTGCCTGAGGTCAGGCAGGTATTTGGAGGTAGAGGCAGCACAGGGGCTGTGCTCAAAGCCCCCAAGAAATGGAAAGACCACGTGGGGACAAACCTATCTTCACTTTTATAAGTGCCTTGGCTGATGCCCAAGAGGCCCAGCAAGTTGGCAGCAAGATCCCAACAAGGATTAGAAGAAGGAAGTGGCAAGCACTGGATGAACTTGGGGGTGAGCATGTGGCCACATGCCCACTTGCAAGGCAGGTCCACCATAGCGCTGCAATGCGACAAACCAAACATCCCCTCTGTCCAGGGATTTGAGCCATATCCTGCCTCCAGCTTAGGGAAATTAGCCTACACCAAGCCCTGCACTTCTTTGGCTGTTTGCCTGCAAATCTGTTTGGGGGGTATTTCTGTGTTAGCTCAAAGCCTGCAAACTAGGATGGAGCTGGGCATAACTAACACCTCATGCTCCACCTCCCCAGACATCTGCCCTTTTGCGAGACCATAGCAGTCTTGTGACTGCAGCTGGAGAAGCTGGAGACTGGCATCAGAGGTGAAACTGTTCTCAATTATTATTAGTGTTCTTGGCCAGATCTTCTAAAAAAAAAAAAAAAAAGAAATAAAAAGCTTGAAATTAGACCCTTCTTGCTACATTTTGGCACCTAAATACATGACCTGCTTTTGCAAGTGTGCTGACAGCCGTTGGTATGGCAACGGTGATTACTGGAAATTTCCAGGGGCTTGGCTTTTGGAAAGCTGGCCAGTTCATTGGGTGCCAACATTCAGGTTTAGAAGCCTAAATTTAGTCACCTTTTTCTTCCAATCACGGCTATTTATTTATGAAACGTTGATTATGAGTTTAGACACATGTAGGGCACAAGATGTAAATACGGGATGTTCCGACATCCAATAGAACTAAAGGGCCAAGGGTAAATAGGCTACAAAGAACCATTTGATTCAGCAGTGAGACAAAAAAAGGTGCAAATGCAAAAGGTATCTGGAGTACACTCAAACAGGACTATATATCTAAAAGAACTTTAACTCTGAATGCCCCCTAACACCCCTTTAGAGCAGCACTTTTCTGTCAGTGAGAGTTTAAGTCACCTCAACTGGGGACTATCAAGTCCACTGAATTTAAGATCACTTTGTTGTGTGGCTGTATAAATCCTTTTTTTGGAGCTTGTTTGGTCCCTGCTACACACTGTGGCAGTGAGTCACACAGTTTAATGTCTACTGTATGCACAGTAGGTAGTCTCAACACTGAGCATAGACACTAAGCTTCAGAATTTATAGGAACATCTGGACTATGGGTATTCATTAAGCGATACACTATGGGCTGCTTGTAAGATACTTACTATCAATGTTCTTTTAAAGTGAAATGTTGACAAACTTCTATAAATTCCAGTAATTTAAACATGTGAGGTTTTTCCTCTTGGTGCTGAAATGAACTTCATTCTGAAGAGGTTATTCCTCATTTGTTCCTTTTGAGAAGCTTTCTTTTGCTTCTGCTCAGAAATATGGCGACTAATTTAGCACTCACACCAACATTACTACAGTCTGGATTTGCACTTTGTTCAGAATTTGTGTTGTTTGGTTTTATTCTGCCAGTTAGTTCACTCACATTTATTTAATTTTGTTTATATATGGCCCATCCTTTGTTGCCATCTTTTCAATGGATATTTAGGAAGATGTTCACATGCGCATGGGTACAATGTGTATAAACTAATGTGATGTTTGGTTGTGCATAAACAAGTGAGTACACACATAAGAAAGAAATATGTATAATTTAAGCTGTACATGTACAATATATGCAAAAAAGCCACATTGATAAAGCATTGATAAACATGCTTTTATTCACTCCAGTCCACACCCAGACTTTTTTACGCATCTTCTGAAGAGGTGTATGTCAATAGACTACAATGACTAGAGGCCTTTATCCTCCCCCAAGGACATCTCTCTGCTGCTGGAAGTGCTACAGTTTCTTTCTCCTGAGGAACACCGAAATTTAAAGTATTGGTATTTCACTATGACTTTTTGACAGTCGCTCACTGGTAGCAAATTTGAGGCTGATGTTTAAGGTGTATTTGCCAGTTTCTTTTCCATTCTCTGATTTGTCATTCCTCACCTGTCACAGACAAGAGTTTGGGGATCCTCAGCAGTGGGGATTTGCTTTCATTTCCTAGATATTTCAGTAGCAGAAACAAAACCTGAACCATCTTTTGTAGACTGTTAAGTATCCAGGCTGGTGCCAAACAAGTTCGCCTACTTGCTTGACTGGTCTGTTGGACATCAAATCAAAGCCTTGCTTTTCTCTAACTCCCAAATTCTGGCACTTCCTAAAATTAAAGGCAAAGCTAAATGGCAATTCCAGTCTGGAACTGGCCGACAGGATTCTACCAGGCTCCAGGAATTAATCCAGAGGAAATGGATACTTCTGAGATTGCCTTTATTTTCTTCCAAGATACCCAGGAACTAATACATACTTTGGTCAGCTCCATTCCAAAAAGCAGGAGAATACTGCCTAAAAATGAAGAAACTGAGAGCAGGGATTAGCCCACATCTGCTTGTTGTTGTGCACAAAGTGTCCTTTCATCTTGGTTGAGATATTTTTTCCAAATGATTTCTCTTATGCCAGTCATGTGGCTCTTGTGGCAAAGGACAGAGCTCTATTAGTTAAATTGCTATTATAAAGAGGTAATTAAGTTACCGTGTGGTGCAGCAAAGGGGCATGCAGTCCTGCATTCCCTTATCATGGGTAAAGGTTTATGGTGTGCAAAGTAGTAAATACTACAGTTAATGCATTTTCTCAAACATTTCTGTTTATACCACCAATTACCTCAATAAAACGTACTCCTGAAGTTCAGCAGTCCTGGGGTAATGGCTGGACGTGGTGATCTTAAAGGTCTGTTCCAACCTAGCTGATTCTGTAATTCTATGATTCTATAACAAACAAAGAGAAGCCACTACAGATCAATGGAGAAGATCCACTACATGGGCAGAGGTGGGTGTCCCAGCCTTGGCTCTGCACCAAGAGCTTTAGGACACCTCTCGCCTCTCTGTAACTGAGTTCTTACTTGGAAAATGCTTCAGAATCACAGTGTGAGGTTCTGATACTTTATTTCTTTGTTCTTGCAGTTATACTAAGAACATTATAATCAGCACATGAAATCATGCATTGAAAAACCTGTTTTCCTTTAGTGTTCTTTTTTAAGAAGATCATTTTAATTCTTATTTAATTCTTATTTAATTCTTATTTTGGCTTCACTATAATAGTGTTTTTCAGGCCTGTCCACGCACCACCTGACCAAATACCCTACACAGCTTTCTCTCAAATAAAATAAAATTAAATAAAAATATATTTGAAAAAATTTAGGAAGAAGTAAAGCTAAGCAGGTGGCATTTACGAATGTAGTAAACATCAAGCCAATGTTCATTTCCTTGCAAAAATCCAGTAAGAAAGAAATCCTGAAATATACATACGGAAATGAACAAGGGAGAAATGCAGACTGTTGCTGTTTCTCTGTAATTTTTCCCTGTTTACTGTCTCTTCCCTTGCTTTTTACTGTTTGAGGTTTGTTTGTTTGAGGGTTTTTTTACGCCTGTTTTTATTCTAAAAGATCAAAATCAGCAGACCTGAGTCCTTATTTAAAGCCTATTTGCAGCCAAGACCTCTGGTGCCACTGAAGAATGACTACTTTGAAGAGGCCAGCTTGTATTAGTATTGCTCAGGAACTGCTCTGGTTCTTGGATCTCAGAGAATTCCAGTATCATATTTACTTCACATGCTCTCCAAGGAGAGAGAAAGTCAAACCAGTCCTTCACTTGATATGGTCTTGTCCTGCTTGCTGTCGGAATGGAGCTGGAGAGGTGTGGCTGGTCTCTCGTGTCTCTGTGGTCATAAACTGAATAGCCCATGTGAAGGTATGTGTTTGTGCCTGTGTGCAAGGGCATGGGGAGGGATGGCTGCTCACCAGGGACACACAGTGAGACTCTTTTTGGAAGATGTCACCTTTCTAAACTTCCTTGCACGGAAGTTCATAAATGCAGGTACAGGTGGGACAATCAGCATGCCTATTTTCTCACATTGATGGTGCGTCTTTAGAAAAACTGCTCATATTTAAGTCCCTTTTAACCTTGACTATCTTCTGCTAAAGTTCTTAAAATCCTTTTTTTCAGGTGTACAAATACCTATTGCAATTGTATGGTTTAAGTTTCTTCTGAACAGCAATGTTTAACGTTAAGGAAGTTAAGGACTGTAGGTACTTACAGAAAGCAAAAGTATTTCTTAGTTGAGAGTGCTTTTATTTCAGTAGTGGATAGGTATTCTACATTAAAAGTTAAGATTAGAGCAATTCAAATCAGTACTGTCTTTTTTTTTTAGGAACAAATATAGTTAAGGTTTGCCCATTTCAAACAAGGTCTAACTAACTTTGGTAAAAGGCATAAGTTATTATGTCAGCTGGAATTACTGGGCTTCTGTCATATAACCAGGGTTTTGCCTTTCCCATGTGCAAGGCCAGGGCAGGTAGCTGAAATAAGCCAGCCTCACAGTCCAGACTATGAAAAGTCTGTGATACACAATGGAGAAGCGTGCTGCTAACTACTCTCATTACGACAAAACCCACAATATAATTTAGGCTAAGTCCAATATCCACTTATTGTAAAGACAATTCATCTGTTACTTTCTTGGGGAAAAGACCTACAGGTGTCTAGTCTTCCCATCTGTTGGGCAGCTATAAGGTGAGACAGTAAACAGTTTGTTGCTTTGCTCAATTTATCTTATATATTAAGAAACAACTTTGTGTGATTGAATGTTTTGCCTCTTAAAACCCAGCATTTCATTTTGTCTTTCTTCTGCTTAGAAATTTCCTCCTTTTTCTGTCCCTCTGGCTGCACAATTATAATAGTATGCCATGCTACCAGTGCCATGAAACAGCAGAAACACAATGAAGGAACATGAGCATGCTACAACTTCTCATTTCAAACATCCTTGCTAATTCCCTGTGGCTTGAAACCAGCAACGAAAGCAGACTCACACGCAAAGGAAGGTCTGCCTATTACTTACAGGACAGAGGTCCAAAAAGCTAAATCCCTCCAGGCATGTAAAAACACTCTTATCAAAGGAGCTGTTCATAGGCACTCACACAGTGCAAGGACAACTTGGGTTTTTCCATGATTAATGATAAGTTTGGAGGAATGCAAGCCACACTATACTCAGGGATTAGCTGTTTATCAAGCAAAATACATTGGGAACTGGGCCAGCTGGGCTGCTGAGCTACACACATTCGTTTGTTAGGTGCTCCTTTCCTCTCCCATTTCATAAGCAAAAGGGGGGGGGGGAGGGAGTATATGTGAACCCTAGCAAAATCCCTTAAAGAATAACTGTGCACAGAAAGTCTGCTTTGCCTTGAATGTAGTCTCTTCTGTCTTCAGAAACACTTTAGGTCAAGCTTTTATGAAGACATAATGTCTCCCCTTATTTTTTCCACCAACACAAACTGAGCTTCATAGACTGAACTAGTATATTGTAGCTGATGTGCTTCCATTTAAGGCCATTTACGCTGCTATTATTGCTTATTTCCTGCTATCCAGCTTCCTAGAGGTTATACAAATCAGAAATGTGGGATTACTTGTGTCAACGGTAGCTGTTTTATAAGAAAACCTGTCTTTGAAAAGGTGGTTTATACACAAATCTCATGTGAAGTCCCAGGCAGTTCAGACAGCAGTGCTAGATTCTTACCACCTATTAAAACTCTGGGGTCACACTTGTGGCCACACACTAGGGCTACTGACTTCAGTAGGACTATGCTGACTTGGACAGTAATTGATCTGGACCATCTGTAAGAAGAGAACTATGTGACGATAAGCACCTTTTCATTAACTGAAGTTTTCAGATGAGTTATGAGTAAATGTTATTTAATTCCCAATACCCAGGCAAATATACATACCCTGGAACACTGTTCATTCCAGGCACTAACACCAGACTGGCTGACATCTACTCCCTGACCTGTAAGTATCATTCTCTTTCCTATAGTCCATAAAGAGTGTTATCTTATTAGGTTTTCAGGCTCTCTCTCTTCGTCCAAGTTTTCCTTCTAGGACTTTCACACCAAAGATTCAGTGAATATCTATTATCAAATGAAGATATAACTAGACAGGTTTAACGCCAAGAAAAACATGTAAATCACCAGACTTGGCATAGCAAATCATAGGTGAAACAAGAGGAGTGCTTGGTAGAAGCGTTCCGACTTTGGTGATTGCTACCCAATCTGTTAGTGGTCCTGCTCAACCTTCCAGCACCAACAGTAACACCCGTGATGGTGGTTTTTGTGGTCGGGACACCTGTCTGCTAGAATTAGGTCAAGGCCTGATGACTCAGTTCTCAAAAGCTGCCAGGCAGCTGTCAGGTGGTGGGAGTTTTTAATCTTCCAGCCTTGCTGTGCGTGCGAATTGCTGACTTAGAGTTGCATGGTTGTGAGTCTTTACCAGCTTCTGCAGTCATTGCCTGTCTCCCGAGTCCTTCTTTATTTTGACCCCTAGAAAGTCAAATGTGGTTGCTATTTATATATCCAATGTCCATTTTTAATACGGTTTGTGTGTGTGAGCATGTGAACAATTCTTGAGTTGAATTTCATGGCGAAAGAAACTCATTCCTGGGCAGAAACCAAAGCTCACTCTCTGCATTGCCTCAGATCAGTGGGAGCTTTAACTGGACTCTTGGGATGAGCAGTTAATGCTACTTTATGACAAAAAAGAAGTCGGAGATCTCCTGATGCCTTTGACTGGCATCTTAAACAAAGCATCATATTCTGTTCAGTGCTTGGAGACTTCAAGAAAACTCTAGAATAGACCCTCAGGATGGGAATTCATCTTTGGCTATCTAAAAACCAAATGTTTGTTCTATATCCTCTATAATTAACGGACAGATATAGATGTCTTCAGGAGACAGTTCACCAAGAGGTGTTTACAACAGGCAGAGTTTCTGCAGTAGTCTATCACTTTCCTTTGATTAAACAGAGTCTGGGAGCCCTGCATAAGATGGAGGATTCATTTTTAATTGGTTAAAGTGAATCTAGTCTCACTGTGACCATCTTATGATCATATATGGAAAAAGCATTGAGAGAAGAAGGGGTGACAGAAGAGCTTCCTACACAAGTAAGGCAATTGACACTAGAAGACTAATCTTTCTCATTATCTCCCAGACCATTATTTCCCTTTTCCCAAGGCACTGTAACCTGTTGTCTTCCAGCAGGCAAAAAATGCGACTTCATCATTGCAATACTGAATATACAATATTCATAATATAAAAGAAGAAATTAATGTGCAGAAGGTAAATCATTTGTCTGCAGCTACAAAATACATCAGTATTAGAACCAAGCTAATTATTTAGAGGTTGCTAGTTCCCATGGCTCTTGCAGACCAAGCTAATACCTTATTAATGTTTATCCCTGCTGTATTTAATACAATAAATCTTCATTTAAGAAGCCACAACTTGTATAGCATTTAATTACTTCACAGCACAGCTTTAAGTTGTGAGTGGGTTTGAAGTGAAAAAGAGGGGGTGACTTAGTTTAGATTTAATTACTTTTCTCTGTGGTTTTCTCAGTAAAAGGCTTCTTTTCTAACGTTAAGGCAGCTGTGACATAAGGGAAACTGTGAGATGGAGACCAGGAGTTTGAAAGCAGGTCAACACCTATGCCAAGGCCAAACTTCCACTTCTGTTGACTATGCATAAACTCTGTTGAAATCCGAAGGATCTGAAGATAGATGGAAATAAATGACCTTGGGAGGGAAGAGGAGGTGCTAGGTATAAGTACATTTTTATTTACTTCAAAAATAAGAATTTAGAGAAATAAGTATTCTTATTTCTTATTATCTTTCACTGGCAGGGGTTTCTGGGAGCCCCTGGTGTGAGAGCCACACAAACTCCCATTTCCAACATGTTATCCAAAACAGCTGCTATGGAAACACCTTCATTAGGACATTTGAATGGCAAGTGGCAGCTTCAAACTCTCAAATAAACTTTAATGAGCTGGAGAGGTTGAAAAGACAGTTCGGGCAGGTGGAAGATCACACAGAAGGGGCAGTAGGAAGGGCTAGGTTTTGGTGAGGAAAGCGCCAGAGGACCAGAGTGGGGATGAGAAGGGGTCACAGGGCTGATGCATGAACTGATGCATGAACAGGGCTGATGCATGATGCATGCTGCATGACAATGATGCATGAACACTGAGGCATGAAGCACCATCACTCCAGCTCCTTTGGCTGGAGTGGTTTCCCACCCTTTCTCTCTTTCCTCTTTGATGGACAAAGTATGTAGCCCTGTTTACCAAAACATCTGTATTTAAAAACAGAGAGAAAAATGTTTAAATGCACAGGCAAGGATCCAGATGTGGAGTTGCACAAAAGTTTAGTGATCTGGTGAACACACAAACACATATACACATTCTCACACACACTGACACATGTGCATTCTACAAAAGCAGGGCTGGAGAGCTGCATTTCTTGTCTGTACAGCCAAGACAGGAGAAATAAAGCGCTCATCTGAGCACAGTCCCCAGTTTTGATAAACAGATAGACAGAAGGACAATGGAAAACCGAAGTTCGTCATTCTGGTGAAGTGTCTTAATCTCTCCTTTCAGCTATGGCTTTACTCAGAAAGATTTCAACTCTGGTTTCCTTTCAGAGGTAGTGAGAATCTGATGCAGTTTCACGTATTACAACAATAACTGTTTCAGGGCCAAAAGCGGCTCAGTACATCAGGGTGTGTTATTCTCCTATTTCAACAAGCTGTTACTCCTGGAGAGGAAGAGACACTTGTATACATGACTGAGCGGGTCAGGATCTGCTTCTCCTCTGTCCTGCACCCTGAGTACATTCTGTAAGTGAATCTGAATGAGTAACAAGGCTTGGCATGTCATGGGGTTTGAAAGCTTCCTCTCCTTGAGTCTCCTGATTATAATATACTCATCTATTATTTTAAAAAGAGAATTTTTCTAGATGTTTTCATCAAAGAGAAGAATTTGAAAGCGCTGTCACAAACATAAGATATATTTATTTACTTACTTAGCAGAACATCACCTTAAGGGTAATTTCAAGGTTTTGGAGGCTGAATGTTTGGTATTTACCACTAAGTTATATGAACACTGGATGTGGCTGTCCTGTTTCAAGATGATTCTGTATATCTGTGGGTCCTGTTTCAAGTCAGAATTGTAGGTTTCCAGGCTCACATTTATTTTCACAGGGGAAGCCAACAGAGTTTAGTGCTTGCAGGTTTTATAAACTCTGCAGCCTCACATGGAGCCAATTCTCCAGCCTTCCAATGCACAAAGAAAACTTTGTGTAACAAAATCCATGAGCTGATAGAAAAGCCTCTATGTCCTAAAGAGCTGTAAAAGCACTGACTAAAACCTGCCCCCACATAGAAAGCTGAACATGAAAGTGCAGAAGATACACTTATAGTGAAAATGTCCAACTGGATTATTTTCACACACATAAAGTCTTCCAGGAACTTGTTTCTGATTAAAGATTGATCAGGAATGCTTCTGGGTTGCAGTCATCTTGTACTGTGGAAATTAATAGGATTTAGTCATATCTGTATCATCAGCCATAAATAAATGATGCAGACTTCATCTTCTCTTTCATGTTTGCAGACCTTAGCGTATGCTTTTTCTCTTTCCATAAAGAAAAAGCCTATTCATTCATTCCTTTACAGTTCTTCAGATGGGCTATAACTCATTCATATGAGCCATGGCTTGGTTGCTGGCATTATAAATATTGGCTGTCCCATGATGTAAATTTGTTCTTCTTCTTCCCGTGCTGTACACAGACAAACACCTTGGCTTCTCATTTCTAGTCCATGTCACCAACTCCGTGGCCAACCCTGAATTCCTATTTTCTGTGAAACTTTGGGAGCCAGACGCAAAAATCTTCAAATATACCAGCCTGGCTCTTACTTTACAGCTCCTGCTTTTGGATAATATTGATCGTGGTTGATGCTAACAGTGCATCTTCCCAGTTGAGGTTGGACATTTGAATCCAAAAGTGGCACACGCTCCCTCTCAGTGTGATCTCAGTGCAGTTGGATGTCCTCAGTTGAGTTCATTGCTTCATTACTGGTGTAACACTCAGGTCTGCCAGGGAGAACTGAGGGTAATTCAAAAGCAAAAAGAAGGGCCAAGCACATCCCAGAACTCTGTTAATAAATGCAAAAGCCTGGCAAATGCAGCCAGCAGAGCACATATAGCAAATAGTAACTGAAACCCAGCGCAAACATTTTCCCTCAGGCCTTCGATGATGCAGTCAATCATTTCAGACCATTAATAGTAATCACTGCTATAGGAATGTGAGCAAATTTTGAATGATATGAATATCATGGTAGGCAGTAAAGAATAAAAGTTGGTCTCTGTTTTGATAACACCCAAACAAGCAAGTGAGCTTTGTAAGGAATATTCACTAGAAAGAGGTAAAAAATAGTTGGCAATAAACTTATTTTTCATGCCTCCATACCTCCTCATAAAGGCAGAATCTGACAAGCTGAAATGACACTCTCAATAAAGATCATCTCCCACTTGTGGCTGGTTTAAGGATTGCACGACAAAATAGTCATAAAACAAATGCACCCAGTGTAGCCTTGTAGGCACAAGAAGCTCAGATTAATCCATAGAAAGTTTAGAGAATTATCCTATCCACTGGGCTCTCAGACACCAAAATTCAGCCCCACTACCTGCCAGCTGAGCTCATCTCTACCTGCCTCTTGGCTTTTATTAATGCTGCTTGCATGGAGGCATTTGTTTGATATTTAAATTGACAGTTCAATTATCTTTTCAAATTTAGTGATATGACAAGCCAGGGGTTTTATCCCATTACAGTATTTCTAAATGACAAAATTATTTTCTCTCTCCTTGACAGTATTATTGACCTGTAATCAGCAGACGAATGGGAGAAACAGAGGTCATCTCAGAAGCAAAAAGCCAGTTAGAAAACTGTTTGGCCAATTATGTCAGTCATCTTGACTTAATCTTGCAACAGAACAAGGAAAGATTTGTTGCTATGAACCCTGGCCCAACAAACCCTACGTGGAAATCTTTCCACTCATCTGAAAGCAGGGGTTCATACATGTGACTTCTTGCAGGGAGGTCAGTGGGCCCCAGGGGTTGATGGAGGATGAAAAATAGTGAGGGGTCAAGGTTTGTAAAGCAAATCAATTTTATTAAAGAGAAGATTCTTCTTGGAATCGAGAACCCTGTGGCTATGTTATAGGTCAATTTTCACAAGGTTACAGCTGCTACCGAGCATCTGGGCTAGACAGCTTTTTCGGCTGTTAAATCTCTTAATCAAGTCGGTCGATGTTTTTCCTTGAAAGCATGTTTGCTTAAAAAAATACTCAGCGTTTTTGAAATAAAACGTAAATGGTTATCACACATGCTTCATTTATAAAACTGTCTCTTTGACACAGGAACATATAAGCCATCTGTGTGCTGCTTAATAGTTTCAGCAACATTTGTTTTCCAGTGTGTCTGCTCAGTTGAGCTTTTAAGCTTCATGAAGAATAAAACATGCTGTAAATCAGAAAACAAAAATATGTTTCATATCAATAATGCAAAGTTTTCTGCCAACAATTTGAAATGACTTTAAATGAAGTTCTTCCAGATATGACGTCTTTGAATGCAGTATCAAAAACTTAGCAGACTGTTACCTATTATTTGACATTAAATAAAAGCTTTTATTGAGCTGAACAGTCTCATGCTGCAGATAAGATGAGAAATTGGTTTGATTTCCCTTAGTTTGGCCAGGGAATCTGGGTGATCCACCAGCCTGCACAGAAAGCTGGACAATCTGTCTGTTTGGAAGCTGGATGAGGTCAGTCATGGCCTGATCTTCATTATAGGATGGAACATCACTCATACAACAGCCATCACAAGATCAAGGTGATACAGATGCCTCCTTTGGTATTCATACAAGGTCACCACTGGAAGTAAACTTATCTGAGTCCTTAAGGCTGCTGCCACCACGGGGTCCAAGCAAGGGAGCCGCAGGTCCCTATCAGATGAGGTGAGCTGGGCACTGGCATATTAGCAGCCAGGAGGAGCCTGAAAGCAGAAAGACACATCAGAGAGCAAAGCCAAAGCTCTAGCTTCTGCCAATACTATTCCTTTGTCTACTCATTTCCATTGGTGTAGGCTGGCTATATGTATATATGTATGGTGTACAAGACTAGGGCCCAGAGTACTGGAGAAATAAGGAAATGAAAAGAAGTGGGGCCCTTTTATCAACTGCAAACAGAGCATCAGACAGTGTATGCAGCAGCCACATCAGCCCCTGGGACTTGGCTGACCCAGGAACAAGTAGTCTTTCAGGAATGGAAAAGAGAAAGTCTCTGTTTGGAATAAATGCTGGAAGATGAAGATTCACACTGTTGCCTAAACTAAACTATTCACTTCTAAACGTTAGATATGGGTCAGTTTTTTTTTCTGTGGGAACTTGTAATGCTTTGTGAAAAAGGGTCACTTACCATAATTATTGTTATTTTATGTACTACCAAGTATTTATACAAAAAGACACTGAAAAACAGAGCATGATATAAAGAGACAGTCATACAAAATAAAGGGAATGCTGAAAAAATCAGCAACAAAGCCACTAGAATTTTGGGACATCTACACTCTTATCTTGGAATTTCACAATTAGCTTTGACCTAGGAAATACATCATTCTTAGGAAAAAAAACCATGATTCTCAACAGGAATTTAGAAGCATTTCTATATTTTTGAACCTGATGTTTTTCTTCGTGTTGAGTATAGCGGCAAGGACTTCATATTACCAAATATCCTTTCAAAACCAGGAAATAAATCCACACAACTCATGTGGAAGTGCCTGAGAGTTAAATGTTTGTCGGGCAGGCACAGAAAACTGTAACACACAATATAAACCTGATGTCATAACAAGAAACATATTTTCACAATAATTCCTCGAGAAGGAAGAATAATATCAGTCACATATTTTGTAATCTTTTACCCTATTTTTTCTTTATAGATTTGGTTCTTGGAATAGCACGAGCGGACACACAGAAATATAAACACTTCATGTAGACGTACTACAAACATGTGTTTAAACACGTCTCCTTGCTATAACTTATTAAACTTTATTATGTACCTTATTAAAAATTCTTTGGACAGCAACACTTGTTCAAAAAAACTTGTTCAAACACCAAGGTTATGGATGTTTGCTGGGGTTGAGAGACTTTGCAATGTACTGACCTGAAATCCTTTGCTTAACTCTGTCCTGAGTAAATTATCCAGGCAAACCTTTGGCTTGATGGACAGCAGGAGCATGGGGCATATCCAAAGGGCATCTGGGAGGCTCATGTCATGACATTTGCCATGTGTGTGTCTGAAAGCTTTGTGTTTGGTAGAGTTAAATAATGAATTGTTTGAACGTGGGGTAAGAGTTTGCAGTTAAATTAAAGATGGATTTGACCCTCAATTTCCACCTCAGAAGAAACTGCTCATTGTTACCCAGGATGACACAAAACATCACATTTCCCATTTCACTGACCCTAGGTTACTCAAAACTGGTCAGCCTCAACAAAAAATGTTGTTTACTCTTCCAGTACTTTAGAAAAAGTAGTTTGAGTTTCATGTTCATAGCATTACCTGCAACAAATCCAGTTTGGCAATTCAGCATATTTTCCCCCTTTTAACTGGGAGACAGGCAATGCTCCACTTCAGACAAGGCTTCTCGGCAATCAAACTGGCCAGTCTGAAGAAATCAGTCTTGCAAAAGTCATAAAGCAAATGTACAGGTTTTCCCTCACCAGAAGGTTCATTCATTCCCTCATTCAGAAGAAATAGTCTGTACCAAAAGAGCTTTTCAGACATAAAGTTATTTGCTGTCTCTCAAGTGTATCCCATTATTGCCAAGAAACCTTGGATATGGAATTATGCCTTATATGTAGCTAAACTTGGAAAAGAATAACTTAGGGAACAAGTGACCAGCTCCAATCTAATTCATGCCCTCTAGAAACTTGAGTTCAGATCAAAGGTAGCAAGCAGAAATGTTTTGCTTTTCTCTTACGTAGTACTCAACCACCACACAATCTGGCATAATTAACAGATTAAGATCAACTAAGACCTGAGCCTCAACTAGACATAAAGACAACGGGTGTAAGAAAACTGCATAGTCAGAAAGGTTCAGAAAAACATCTGAGCTGAATCTTCTCCTCCTCTGAATATTGCTGCTGGATATTAAGACAATGGAGCAATCAGACATTAGATAGGGATTAGATTAGCTCAGCTCACCAACTTGTAGTGACACATGGCAATACTTCCTTGGCCTCACAGAGCTATATTCATTGGGTTGGTTCTTTTTTTAAACTATGTTGACCACATTGACAAACTCTGATTTTTTTCCTCATAAAAATGTAGGTCACTCCTCCAGTATAAAAAATCAGCAACAGCTGAAAATGGACTAGCCAAGCCCAAATACATGTTAGACAAGAGCAGCCAATGAATAAATTGCCGTGAAGTATTTCCTGCTACGTGACGTTAGGTAATAGGGATGAGGACTTCTAGAATTAAAAAAGAAGAAAACAACTGAAACAAGTTAACTTGGGCAGAAAGAAACACCACATTGTGCTTCTATCGCACAGTGGGAAAAATGGGAAAACTGAGCAGCATGAACAAGTTTACAAACAGCTGTCAGACGTGTTCCCATCTCACAGCGCTGCTCTGTGAAAGGAATTTCTATGCTCAGCACAATGCCAACAAGTAGGATGCTTTTAACTGGATTCAGCTCTGCAGATTTTTTAAGGAAGGGGTGCAGGTCCCTGCGAGCTGTGAAAGTCCCTGTAGACCTGCCCTGGCACTAGGGCTGCAGTGACATGTGTGGAGGGCTGTAGGTCCCTTGGGGAAGGCAGGTAAGAACTGGAAGAGTGCAAGGGTTTTCTCTAGCCTTCTTGGTATCTTGGCCAGCAGCCATGCAGATGTCAAGTTGGATGGATACCTGCCATGCGGAGGACATGGGGACCAGGTGGCATGGTGGAAGACAGCACCACCTCATGCTGACAGAGCTGTCTCCACACCCTTAGTTGACCAATTGTGAACAGTTTTTGTCCTTTATACTACCAGTGAGACTGGTGAATCGAGGCATCTGGGCTAGGTGTTTTCCCTCTCTTTACGCATTAACAGTCCAGGACATACATTATTTCCTTCAGAGAGTAAGAAAGAGTTAATGTTCTCATCAAATTATAACATCAAACAGCTAAAACCAAATGACATTCTAATCTGAAAAAGGTACACTCTTTTAAAAATGGACCAAAACCAATAGAAACACTCATGAAATGTAGCAGCTCTTTCATATGAGCCATAATCACGTCCTGGATTCTGGATCAAAATCTATTTACCAAGGATGGATCTGTAGGATGCCTTTTATGAGAGCAATTCCCATATTTGCTCCACCAGGACCCATTTCAACCAGACCTGAATGTGTACCCGCCCAAGGCTGATATTCCTTCCGTACAATTATTTTCTCATGCAGGTACTGGGACATTTTTGAAAGTGTACGTTGATTCTGATGGTAAATAGTGCAACACATTATGTGGGCACCTACCTAATCTTGGTTTGTGTGTTTGTGTGTAGAGGAGAGGAGTCACTGAAAATGTGCTTAGAAAGTAAGGTTACAGTAAGCAAAAAAATACAACATCATATCTGAAAGATTTGTTCCTTGAAACGGCCAACTTTAAATTGCTACAGAGAGTGATCAGACATGGAGAATTCTGCATTGATTTATTCAGTTTGGTTCCCTTTTATAGGCAGTTTCATAGGGAGCTGGAGAGCCAAAGGTCATTGTTTTTAAGACACTCTATGTTTCCATGACTGCAAGAATATGACAATCACACCATGTATCCTTTGGCTTTAGAAAATATCCCCAGACACTGAACAGGCAATCAACTTGCCTTTTTGTACTTTGGAGAAGGCTTGTTTTGCCTTCTTGAAGCAAGTCGTGACCTGTCATTAGTTCCTTCCCCTGAAACACATCACATTGCTGACAGTAAAATGATGTTTTCATTCTAAGAATTCTACAGGGAAAAAAGGGAGCAGCCGTTTTCTCAAGGAAATAATCTAACAAGACCACAGTGATTACAACAATTGGCTGGAACACATTAGAAAAATAAGTGCTATGGTTACGCCAATGCAAAAAATTCCAAGAAAGGAAACTTCAATTGTCTGTTTTAGAGACAGTTTATGTAAAGAGAGATTTTGAAGTGTTTGCCTTCAGTCACCAACTTAAATCTTTGTGTATGGTTGATGAAGGAAACTATTTTTACATTTCCCAATGTGGAATATTCATATCAAAGATTAACATAGCTTTTGTAAAGAAGATAAAAATTGATAAACCAGGGAATTTTGCTGCAAAAATAATATATCACATAAAACATTCGTAACATAATGTAACATTACATTACACCACAACTACCCAAAGCCCAAAACCTAGCTCTTGAAAATCTAATTGATATCAGTTAAGTTCCGTAGGTACTAGCTTATAGGAAGAAGAAAATGCTTCCTTTGAGTAGAGTTGGGAAAACCTGAAAGAGGAACTTTGTTTTATTTGGAGAAATTACAAATTAGCTACTCAATGCTCATTCTGAATACATAAACCAAACCTTTATAGCCCACTTATGAAATAGTTAAGGACCATATTCAGAAAGTTACTTGGACCAAGAACTAAGAATGAAGGAGAAAATTTCCAGAAGAGGCAAACTGAACTAGCTTAATGAACGTTCTCTGTGCTGCAGTGATTGAGTAAGCTTGAAGTTCTGGATCTCTGTATCTAATGTTGTAAGACAGGCTATGTTTCAGCAAGGAAAAAATGCTCTAATTGCTCAAGTAAATTATCTGTGCAAGCTTTTAAATTTTCACTTCATTGACAAATAACAGGGTTGTGGGTTTTTGATTGGTTTCTAATGGGAAAAATCAGATCACCTTCATTTGTCTCAAGCCATGAAAATGGAAATTCAGAGAGGCCTAGAAAATGTCTGTGATTTTGCTGTGAAAACCTGAGGATGTTCATATTTATGGTTTGAAAGCTAGACAGCAATAATAAATTTGAGTGAACAGGCAATTTCTTTGCTTTCTTACTGAACTTAAATGTTCAAAGAATGACAGCTAAGGGAAAAGACAATCTGAAATTGAACATTTCATCTTCTTTGGAACTTAAAAATGTAAATATATGTAGATTTCAACATGAAAGCTGGTTTTAAAAGGACACTGAAATTTCACTTGCAACATGTGAAAAGGAAATGTTTGAGAAGCTTTTGAGTGCTTTCAGGTTTTCCTGGTGATGCTGTAAATCAGGAAAGGTCAACATGGATTTACAGATTGTTTCAGTTGCCTCAGCTATTTTGCTTGAAGATTTTCAGCTGGGCTCTGTGCTGTCACACAAGGTGCATGCAGAAGGACTCAGGCACAGAGAGCATGTGAGATTTCAGTGGCAGCCCCTACAATCAGCAGTTTTTCTGATGAACACAAGTGGGGCACAAATCCTCTTTAGAGGAACCAATCTACTCCTTCAGTGAAGACCACTCCTACAGTGCTGTTGGTGTTCTGCCCACAGTAGCAACATCTGAGCTTCTTAGTTCCTATGGAGCAACTTTATTATCTTCTTCCTGACCCAAAGCCAGCCATCTTTTTTATATAGTTACAAAGGACTTGTCCATGAAGCCAGCTCCTGATGGACACAGCTGTTGAAACTGCTGAAGGTTTCTCTATCCCCTGGCTTTACTCGTGCACAGCATTGTTCTCTTTTTATCTTATTTTGGTGGAAAGAACGTTTCAGCTCTCCCTCTGTTCAAGAGGAGGATGAAGGTCAGTAGAGCCCTCATTTACTGTTGCTGTTCTTCTGACTGCTCTTTCTCCATTTCAGGTCAGCTTTTGCACAGAAACTGAGCTGTCATGACCAAGGCCCTGACCATCATAATTTTATTCCACCCGTCCATATCCCCCAGGCTGTAGCTCACAGGCAAAGTGAACCAATACATCGGAATGACACAGGTGAGATACTATTATAATGCTAAGTATTAAAAACTCTCTCTGCACTGATAATGGAGGAAAAAGCTGCTGCCTTATAACGACAACTGTTGATTCAATGGCTGTGGAAGTGCAGAGTGTAGAGGGCAAAAGCTTCTTTATTCAGAGGAAAATTATGCTTAAAATGGCTTTATTCCAGCACTATCTGTAGACCAGTTCTCTCTCCTTTCTACTCTTTCTATATAATCTCAGTTACTTACAACATTAAAGGTCTTTAGAGGCTTCTTTCAGCTAGAGAGCTCGGTTTGTGCCCCTCATCACCCCAGTGAATGACAACTTGAAAGAAAACCAGGAACTTTGCGATGGGTTAAGAAGATTCTCAAAGCAAATCACTGATGCCAAAGGCTCCTGCCAAAGGATGCCAGGCTACTGCAGCTCACCAGCAGTTATAATCAGTGAACAAAGGTGTCAGAAGCGGCACTGAGGGGGGGACCTTTTGTGAAAGATATTGACCAGCAAATTACACTGTAGACAGTGTTTTGGCACTTGGCTGTCCAAAGGTGACTCAGACGATCCGTTTGGCTCAGCAAGCTGGTTTCTCATTACACCAAATGCCTGACTGCTGTCAGTGGGCCCAGTATTTTCTAAGCGGGTGCTCTTCACATGTGTCATTCATTACCTCACCCTGCACCGAGAGCCATCTCTATAGGGAGAACGGTTGGCAATGTCTTCATTTTGGATAATTTCCTCAGAAAATGGTTTAAAACAGAAACTCCAAAACAATCCCCTTCTACCCTTCCAAAAGAATAATAAAAAGGGGGAAATATAATAAAAAAGCCTACATGAAAACCAGCAAAGCCCTGAACACCACATGCTGATTTCAATAAATGCCCTGGAATGATGTGATGGCAAGACGCTGTCTAGGCTTTACAAGTTGAACATAGTATACCCTTCCTGGGTTTTCACTGTACTCTTGCTTTGGTGCCAGAGTAACAGCTGTAGCAGCTGCAGTAGCATTTTACCACACAGTACAGGCACCTGCTGTGGCCAAGGAAGTGAAAACCCACAGAGATGCAATTTGCTTTTAATTACATTAGCCTGGCGTTGGCAGCCAGCCATGCAACACAGTGTTGGTGGGGATGTGGACTCTATTCACAATTAGAGTCTGTCTGTGGGTTACTTCTGACACGTGGCAGGTTACTCTATAGAGGAACTGTGAAGGATCCATGTTAGTGCTGATTTTTGTTCAAGAGAAATAATCAAGATTGGCATGTTTATTATGTGGGGTAATGCGTTGGACTCTTAGCTTGATTTTATATACTTTCAGACTAGCTGCGTCACAGCACTATATACATACTTCTGATCTATACAGGATCAAGTCATAGAATCATAGAATCAGCTAGGTTGGAAAAGAACTTTAAGATCATCAAGTCCACCCATCAGTCCTGAGGAGTGTCTTAAAATCACCCATGCTGTATAATTGCTGTTTGACCTAAATGATGCTACCCCAGACATGCCTCAGTGCAGTTTGGGGAGCAGCATGGGTGAGGCTGCTCACAAACAGCCTGTTCCCAATGAGCTCTACAGATGAGGACATCATATTTTGGAGTCTAGGCATGCAAATATGAGCTGTGTGATGCCAGTTCTCCTCAGGGCCAGAGCAGGCTCTAGCCTGTTTCATTTATTCCTATGGAGACAGGCAGCTCCACCTGACTACCCTGAGTGCCATGGAGGAGGTGAGTTCTGGGTATTTTCACCAAGAGGAAGGATTTGTTCTTTGCTCTGAATATGCTCTGTGGCTAAAATTGTCTTTTGCTGTAGCAGTTGCCTTCGAGTAAGTCCAGGTCTCTGTGCTAGGATGGTCACATTGAAGAGTAACAGTGCTGTTTCTTACAGCTTACATTAGCTTCCTTTTGCCAATTTGCAGTGAAACTATCATGATCCTACAACACTATTCAAGCGATGCTTGTTCACTCTCCATTTAGGCACAGATACTGTCACTATCTGAATTAAGGTCTATTTTCATATTACACAAGCTGCTTACTGCTTTTAACCTTCTGGGCACCACTGAAGGAGATGAATCATGATGTAAAGTAGGACTTTTTATTTCCATGTCACATTTTGCCCAACTACATCAGGAAAGCTGCCTCAGAAACTGGCAAAGAGCTCATACTTTACTGTGCTTACTCTGGCATAGGGTGTGTGAGGAAGACCCTGGGTACCTTCCTGTGCCCTAGCAAAGCCCCTGCAAGAGCCAAAGAAGGTGTCCCTTGCTGCATCACCCAGACCTGCTCCCTGGGACACCAAGTGTAACAGGCAATGCTCTTTGTGTGCAGCAGCTGTCACAAAGAGGCTCCATGGGCACCTGACTGATTTGATTTCCAGGGTGATAGGGCACAGGACAGATGAATCTCAGCACATTCTCTCTGTTCAGAGACCTGAAAAGTCCCTGTATCCTGTAGGAGATCATAGAATCATAGAACAGTTAGGGCTGGAAAGGACCCTTAAGATCACCCAGTTCCAACCCCCCTGCCATGGGCAGGGACACCTCACACTAAACCATGTCCCCCAAGGCCCTGTCCAACCTGGCCTTGAGCATTGCCAGGGATGAAGATACAAGGAGTATCAACTGCACTTCATCACGGGGAACAAAGATGGTAAGAGAAAACACAGAAATGGCTTCTCTGTCCTGTCTGATCAACTGGGTCAATTATTTGCTGCAAAACAGGTTTTGTGGTTTCTTTGGAAAAGCTGTAACCATGATTCGGTTTCTGAAGAGCTGTATCCCTAGCAAGTGATAGGACAGCATAGTGCTGCGCACAGCATTGTCTGAAACATAGTAGGGCTTCAAGAAGTTTGTTTTGAATAAAGTTTTCTATTTAAAAATGTGCTCCAGACTGTTCAGCAGTAATATTTATATACAGGACATCACAGTGGTATTTAGGAGTTAGACAATAAAAGGACAGACTACAAGGCTCTCAAAACTAGAGCAAAACTGGGGTAAATGAAGGAAAAAATCTGATAGATGGTGTTAATTGATCCTGCTTTGAATCACTACTGGTGAGAGGAGAATAAATCCTGAAGTAAAACTCTCAGATTAAACAAAACAAAGATTAAAAAGGGGGAACAGTAAAGGAATTAGTAGCAATTTTGTTGACCTTCCTTCCATCTTCTTCAAGCCCCGATGAGGTGTGGGAGAGAAGACCAAAAGCTATACAAACCAACTGAAACAGAATGCCATCCTTAGATGTCATTAAGGTTGCACATATTTCAGGTGTTGATAAGATCAGTAGTGACCTTAAAAAAAGGGAACAGTTTTCACTGGGTTTGAATCAAGGTCTTGGGCACATCCAGGGAGGCAAGTATAAAAAATGCAGGCTAGGAAGTCATGTATGGATAGCCTTATTCTGGCAAGATACCCTTTTATTCCCTTGTTTCAAAATAATGCCTTGGCAGTGCTCCTTAAGGAAGTACGTGGTCCCAGTATGTGGTCCCCAGTGGAGCCTTGCAGTGCCCTTGTGGGACTGAGGTGATGAGGTTTTCTTTTGTGTTTTCTTGTTTGAAATAAAAACTGAACTTGTGGCCAGTCGCTGCTCACACCTGTGGAAGGAAGCGCTGGAGCTACTTTAGCTTTGCATCTTTGTTTCAGCTGTGTCAAAGATGCTTTGGCAAAGTTATGGGGTTGTATCAAGCATCGAGGATGCAAGGATATAGAGTAAAAGAATTTTTCATGACTTCTGTGTGTTTAACTTTATACTCTTGATGCAGTATTCATCAAGACTTATACTGATATATTGGCTTATATCAGGACAATAACTTCATACTTTGGTGCACTATTTTCTACAGTCCTCAAAAGTATTTGTTTTATAGCCCTAATTATAAGGCATTGCCTATACTACTGATAGTTCACAGCAGCACCAGCCAGCCTCTGAATTACTCCTTTATAATACTGTGTGTTTAGTTTAACCACAAGTGAAGACTGAGTTTGCTCAGCATTTTCTAGTCATTCTCTAGAAACCAAATCACCATGACTCATTCCTGAGATTAGCAGGTATTACACATCTATGGATGTATGGGAAAACAAAAAGGAGGGATTCTTACCTATTCTCACATTTGCAAAAGCGTAACTTTAAGACGCATTAGTCCTGTAGTTTTTTACATTAAGTATTGCAGCAAGCAAGATGAGCTGATGGAAAGAAATCATCATTAGACATAAAGCCTGATGTTGAGAAGCTTTGGGGGTTTTTTCTGCTATTGTGGCATAGCTTTGATTTCATCTCCCATGCTAATCTTAACCCTGTTCTCTTCTATTCATCTTCTTGTAGTGCTTATGGCTTCATTGCACCAAATCTGAAACTTTCCTACATCTCTATGAATATCCAGCACTCTCACTCCCTGTCCTTTCCACCATGCCTTCTCCCAAGACTCTCAGTGAGGCAAACAGGGTTTTCCGATTGTGTGAATATGAAAACCCACCTCCATCATGCAGAACATCCTCCTTTCTCCATCATCTTTGCTCTTCACAAAGGGGAAGGAGTGTTGAAAATGTCTCCTTCGATAAAGAGACTCATGGCTAACATTTTGGTAATCAGAGAATCTGAAAATGAGAATATTTGTTTGCTGAAGCTTAGTTGAAGGCTAGGTTACATGTCCAGGGGTAGCGTAGTTCTCAGGGGAAAAATCTCCCAAATATCCTCAAAGGAAAGATACCGCAATATACAGTTACATATACAATCCATTTGCATCTGAATGTCCAGTATTATCCTGGCATTGTCTTATCTACATACAGCTGCACATGAAAGACCATTACAGTTATGTCAAAACAAAGCAACCCATTACAGTTCCCTACGAACCCAGACCATGTGCCACTCGGTTCTCATTGCCACCCCTTGCTTGTCTAAAAGTAACAAGCCACTTTCCCAGACAGCTCCTATTGATCAACTCCTGTTGGCAATGCAAATTCCTTCCATGTTCAGTCAGGCATAGCCATGAGCCTGAAGCACAAAGAGGTGGAGCTGCTCTTCGCCTTGCACAACTGGAGAATTTCCTGCTGTTTTCCCAGTCATCCACAGACCAGGTCTATCTACTTCACATCAATCCAGGGTATCTCATTCATTTCAGGACTAGTTGCCACAGGACTCTCTGCAGGCGGCTTCCCAGGCAGGGCTTGGCTAACTTTTAGCTTTGTTTTATTTCATGTCAAGAGACATTTTGAGATAAAAGCAGCTCTTGATCTGTTTAGAAGATAATAGGATGACTCTCAAATCATGGGCAGTATCCTTCACCGTGGACATTTATTGTTGTTATTGTTATTGGGTTTGCTGCTGTAGTATCTCCTGAGCATCAACCGGGTCAAAGCTCACCGCACTCGATACTACATAAACATACAAAAGGACAGAAAAGACACTGAGGACTGACCACATAAAAAGACAAAATAAACAAACAGTGGAGGAAGGAAAGACCCTTCAGGAATGAACAAAGGATGGACAATTTCACACTGGTTTATCTCTTTTTTCCCCTTAAATTCTGCTCTCACCGATGTAAATGGAAAAATTCCTCTGGGCTTCAAAAGGAATGATGTTAGGTCACTGCTGAGCACTTCAGAAATACTATTACAAATATTTGATCAAGCATAGCAAGAAACCTATTGAAAGGGGCAGGATTTGGACTCGGATCTACTTAATTTCAAACCAGGATCTTAATTATACAGGTAATAAGAGGGCACACCTTTAAAATTCTTATCACTTTGGTAGGGAAAGCCATTTCTCATCCTAGAAGTCTGATATGCACCTGGCTAAGTTTTTTTTCACTTTTCTAAGTTACCTAGATAGATTAAAAAAAGCAAGGTATGAGACACTGTAGTACTATAGCAGTAAATATATATAGCATATGCTATTTTCTAAAGGTATTTCCAAAGTCAAGAAGCACTGCCCAGGTAGCTTTAGGGAAAATAATCTTTTTCTTCTTTATAGAGAAGCATCTCAGGCCTCTATGCGTCAAACACCAGTGAGGTTAAAGGTAGTCCTGTAGAGCATTCATGGCACAGAGACAGTGCTGGAGGGGTTGGAACATTTCTCGCTGCTGGGTAAACATAAAGTTCAGATTCAAGTTTAACAGACATGTGGCCATTAAGCTCACTCCACATGTTGTTGGTGGCTGCCAGAAGAGCCCTTTTCATTCAATTGCAGCATCAGGAGCTGAAAATCCCCCTGCTTTAGTGGTAGAGAGCGCTTTTCCTTCTCGCGCTTGTAGCCACTGACCAAAGCTGCATTGGCTGCAGCTACTTCTCTCTGGGAATTGCACCCACAGTCCCCCGCACTGGTAATGCTCAGGATTTGCACCAGAGTTCCCCCACAAGGATAATGAACCAGTTTTGGCTTCTCACTCACTGGATGTGAAGGCAAAAATCTGCCTTTTGCTCCTCTGTGACTGTAGCAAGAACAGCAGATCTTTCCTGAAGTTTTGGTACAAAACATGCCCTCTAGCACATGTTTTCTATAGCAAATGTGGGTTACAGGAGAAAGTTGCTGCTCATAAGGCATAAAAAGGCAATGCAGAAACAGAAAGATTTCATGGGGCAAAGCTGACCCTTTTGAGATCTCTCTGACTGTGAACTCTGTGAGAAATCATCACTTAGGCAGAAATATAACCTGAGGTGTCATTTTGTGTTTGTTTTAGAAGGGAAATGATTGGAGCCGGTTCTTCTGAATGATGTTAAACCGTTCCTGCAGAGTCAGGTCTCCAACAAACTGGACAGATGCTCTATGGGTAGTAAAAAGACACTATCTTTTGTCATGTTGAAAGGCTCCTGCTGAAGGGCCTTTTGTACTTCATGAAAGAAAGGCATGCTTATGCAGAGGGTACGCTGCGAATAGGAAAAATAGGCAAGAAATAAAATAAAATAAAATAAAATAAAATAAAATAAAATAAAATAAAATAAAATAAAATTTTGCAGCTGAGTAATGGAGACCCAGATCTAGAGAAGACACTGAGATCTAACATATTATTAAGAATACAAGACAGAGACCTGCAAGTTAAGAAAGATTTAAACCACACCACAGCTGACTTGTATTCCAGAGCCATAACCAAAGACTTTTGCCCACATGTGTCCTTGTTATGGCTCTGTTTCTCTTGTGAGCATCCCATCAGGGAAGCAAAGGGGGAATTTTAGCTGCATTTGATCTGGGGGACCCACAATTTAATTTCTAATGATTACAAAAGTTGCTGTTTTGAGCCTGCCTGGGGAAGAGCCACAGCAGCTGCAGGGAGAGGACAAACTCTGGAAAGCCCATGAATCCTCCGAAAAGCATTAAGGGAATTTTAATATTACTCATCACTAGACAAGATTTGCGTGGTCCCTCTCCAGTAATCCACAGAGATTCAATGATTTTGAGAGAGAACCAAGTATATGCTCCGACCTCCTGTGCACTTTCACACTGCTGCCCCTTGCCTTGAGCCCAATAATGACTTTGACACTGACATATCTCCCCAGAGGGCCCCCAGGCCTGGGGACAAGGCAGGCAAGCAATCCTTTACTTCCCCAGCAGACTTGGGCCAATGATAATTGCTGAAAGCCCGTGGCAGTGTGAAAAGAGCAGAAAATAATAAGGCTGGCAGGGTCCGTGACACAGACACCTGCTAAGGAAGCTTAGCTGCATTTAGGCAGATCTTTCCTTGCAACCTGGAGGATGACCCCTGCATTGTGACAGCAGCTTGGCAACCTTCTTCCTTCTTTCATCTTTGAGCTGCTCTTGCTTTTGCCTGATTGGTGATGGTTATGGGACTCAACTCTGGCTTTGTTTTGGTCATTGTCATTGCCATAGCCCATTGCTTGCAATTCTGAGTGCGTATATAAAAGATGCTCTTAGTGCTATGCACAGAGGACTGGAACTCTGTATTCCTTTTATACACACATCTATATATAAGCTTGGGGATGAGCCTAACCCACTGTGGATTCAAACAACCTGAGACATCTAACTAAGGGACCAGATTTAGTTGCCTGCTTGCTGTTGGTTCATGCTCTGTACAGAGATAATCACACACCTCTGGGAGAGCCTGCGTGTCTCCAGTGAGCTGAACTGATCTTTAAACTAGTCCACATCTCTTCTTTGATGGACATTAGGATACTGCACTCCCTGAATTAGGGATCTCCTTTAATCTTTTCAAGCTTAAAGACCCACCCATCAATCAGAGAGGAAGGCCCTGAGCAGCCCTCTCCTTTTAGAAAGTTAGTTGAAGGTTCTTCATTCTTCCGTAAATAACTTTTATGTCATTATTTAACAGTACCTTTCATATTAAGGACACTGGAGTGAAACAGAAGCAGGCAGAGGAAGAGTCACCATGCTCACCAGCGCATGCGGGCTCCAGTGCTTTGGTTTGTCATCTACAGGGTGCAACGAGGGTGGCTGTGCAAAGAGACGGTGATGGGTAACGGCATCCCAAGCATCTGGCGCAGGGATGTGCAGTTCCCCCTCGTGCCACCCAGTGTCAGTGGTGCTCTTAGTAAAGGTCTCGGCTGCAGGCCCTGAAAACGCTGCTCAGGTAAACGGGCCTTTAGTCTTTGGTTTTTACAGTGCAGTCGGGAAGGAGCTCTGATGCGAGATGAGGAGATTCACAGAGTGATCTCTCTGACTGTTATGTGCCTGCTGGTCTCAAAGCCATTGCTGGAGAAGCTGCAGCCTCTTTTTTGTGTGTGTCTGGTGATTCTCCAAATTACGGCAATGAAAATATTGGGAGGGGGAGAAAAACACTGAGGAACATCTTAAACAAATTTGCCTTTGGTGAGAAAATCGGGCTTATGTTATTTAGGCAGTTGATAATTGTGGTACCAGCTTGCCAGCTCCATTCTGCAAAAGCTGCCTTCTGACAAAAATCCCCTGCTAACTCTTAACAACTTCAGTGCCAGAATATTAAGGATGAAATAATCTTTTAACAAGCAAAATTATGGAGAGACAGGGTTTGAAAGGCATCATGCCTAGAGGCAACAGGAGAGAGGAGCTTTTGGCCCTGGGAAGGGATTGAATATGCCTTCTGCTGCATCACGAAGGTGTGACTGTAACATGCAACAGCGTAATCCAGTATCACTGCCAGTGAAAGCAAGGAAAAGGCATTAACACACATGGGGAGCCAGAACAGTGAGCCTCTGGGTTCCCAGGTAGCCTCTCTTTTGCAGCTTGGTCTCTGCTGCCCTGTCTGTACTTCTACAGAGGTGAAAGCAGCATGGGATGCCATCATTTCAAAAGGGTGACAACCGCACAGAGCTACAGCATAATGGCAGATGTGCAATGCAATAGCAGCATGGGGGTGTTTGTTCTGACACACAGTCCTGGACAGGGGTGCCTTGAACTCAGGGAGAAAACATCCGAAAGCAGCAAAACGCCTGGGTATACACATGAAGTCATTGTTGACATAGCTCTAATCAGGACAGGGGTCTTGCCTCTCACCCACAGCCAAAATCTAGTGGTTTGCACTCTGCTTACAACAAGTGGCTGCCTTCGGTCAGCTCTGGTAAACATAAACTGCTCAGACATGCTGGGAAAGAGCAGACAAACACCAATGGTAGGACAAAATTATACCTAGCAATACATCCTCTTAGTCTGGGATGCTGAAGATAGAATGGGAGCAGGGAGAGACGCTGAGAGCTGCTCTAGCAGGAAGGATGGACATCAGTATAGGAACATACCTGCAACAATCATGACTGTCCTGCAGAAGGTGTCTGGAATAAGTGAGTCTTCTTCCTCTGTAATGCCAGAGGGTTATTTTTATGTATTATTTAGCTCAAAAAATCTGTCTGGGGGATTAGAGAAGAAGTCCCCTATCTCTAACAGTTCAAATGACTGGCCATAGAACAATCCAACAGAGCAAGCTCCTCATTTTGTTAACATTTCAGCTGGACACATGCAGGGAGATGGTTCTTAGCCAAACCCATGCTAATCTTGAGTCAAGCAGGCTATTGGTCTCAGTATGTTGAATTTGTTGCTCTTGATGCAGATGACATGAACTCCATGAATCCCTTTTGCTGTTAATCCAGTGGAGCTACATTGGAATACACAGAAAACAAGATGGAAGCACGATTCACCAACTCTAAGCCCTGTGTATTTCAGATTAGGCTAAAATTTTTAGGATCAGCCTAATTCCTGGTATCATTAGCTTGGCTCCACTGACTTTGAGTCTCAGTAGTTTACTCAAGCTGGAGACCCAGCTATTTGATTTGGCTCAAGTCCCAGAACACTTGAAAGTCTGGATAATATTGATGTGATTTTCAGCCATGCTTTTGATGCCAGCTTCATAAATCATTTCTCAGAGCCAAGATTCTCCTTCTTTAAAAAGAAAAAAAACAAAACACTAAAAAGCCGACTTTTCCACCTGGCTCAAGCCTCAGTAAAAGCCTCTCTTTGGCCACTGCACTTACGCTCTTTCACACTGCCAAACTTAGAGAAAAACTTTCATCTTGGTTGCTTGATCCTCAGGGACCGCCCGAGAGCCAAGGATTTCTGAGCGCTTCTCGTCTTTCAGCGTTGCTGCCACTTGATGGCACCAAAGCCCACGGAAAGGTCCTTACTTGGCTGTAAGGTGGGGCTAGGGTTAGGGGCGAAGAGCATCACTTCAAGGTAATGGGATCCTGCTCCCATGGCCATGCATGGAATCATAGAATCTCATTTCCAGCATCCCTCCAGCACCCGAGGACACCTGGGAGCGATCCGAATATCTCAGCATCAGGTTCATGGCATCTAAGTGTCAGCTTTCCTCCAGGACTCAACTTGTGCTGAATCAGTGCTGAATTAATTCACAAAACCTCTCTCCAAATGAGGCAGTGGGATTTCTGACCTGTCAAAAGGCTTCTGGCTCTCCTCATAATCCTGTGTATGAAGGACTGGGTCTGCACTTCCCAGGTATCTCTTACCTATGCAGAAGTGAAGTACAGACACAGTTTAGTTCTGAATCATGATTACAAATCAGACCTGCAGTCCCCTTCCTTTCCCTTCCCAGTTTTCTGCAGTGTATTGGGCAGGAGAAATCCATGGTAAATATCAGTTCTCACTGTCCCAGACACAAGAGGCAGATTCCTTGGCATTGTCAGACAAAACAAGTTGGCGCCAGTGCTGAAGTAGACTCAGGGCCAAGAAATGAAGTGTACAGGTAAGAGTTAATGCTAGTTCCAAGAGCTCTCTGTCTTCTGCTGTTATATCTTCATCACCCCAACAGGATGTGTATTTTTGTTTCCTATAACAAAGGCACGTATATTTAATAATGCTTTCTCTACACAGTTCTGAGTGCAAAAAAGTGCAGTCTCTGCTTCCTTGTGAAGGCATTGCTGAGTATTGCTCCCACACAGCACTTTTCATGTGCACGTCTATGCACATCTGTATGTGGCTTTTCATTCATAAACATGCCTATACACACACACATGCATGTACAGCAATGTATATTCCAGTACATATACAATGCACACATGTACATAAATACACATATATAAAATACAACGTTGGCTTTGTCTCTAGATGCAGAACTGCTCTGCACATCCAGCCAGGAGGTGTGAAGTTTTTCCCTATTTCCTGGAAAGAGACCATAAGCAGCAGCTGCATCTGCTGAGTCCAACATGCTCGTGACTGCCACAGGTTTGGGTCTCAGCGACTGCATCTTTTTATGCTGCTGCTATTGTCATTTGAATTACTTGAAGACTTTACCAGCATCCCTGAGCTAACTCAAGGGAGTGCTGTTCTGAAAGTACAAAGTTTAAAGGGAGTGTCAACTCTTCTCAGCTTTCCCTCAGGGGAGAGAATTAATTGGCAAAAAGAGCATATAAATAATTTTAAATATATATAAGTATGGAACTAAATTATGGAAGAAAGTATGGAACTAAAGCAGATTTCAGTCATACTGCAGTGACTTTAGGCTAAAAGCCCTTCAGATTGAGAGGTCTAAGATCAAGACCTGGCTCACAGTGTCACCTTCAAGAACGGGATCTGAGATAAGCAGCCATGCAGAGAGGGCAGGGAAGGACCTACAGTGTGTAAAGTCTGGTTTTGCTTTGGTTTTGCTGCTCCCCATCTCCTACCTCTGCCAAGGGAAGTTTTCTTTGGCATTTATTTTCAGGAAAGAAGCACATGCTAACTCTCATACTGCGAGCAGCAAGTTCACCACCCTATTGACATGGCTTCAGCGCCGAAAGTCCTTGCAGGATCAGGGGTTTATTCCTTACCACTTGCAAGTGCATCTAACACAGACATCAGCCAGCTAAGCTGCTGCTCCCGGAGCTTAGCTCAGGCTGTTACAAAACTGATAGTGCTCAAGTGATGGGACTTGGTGGCCTCAGCTTAAACCTTCGAATCCCAGGACTTGTTCTTCCCTGTGGTCAGGGTCTCATGGGTAGGCAGCAGGGAGCAGGGGCTGATTGAAACTGCAGCCCTTGAAATCACCTGGCTTATCAATTCCAGTCTCCTGTAAAATCAGAGGATCAAAAATTCCTTCAAACCAGAGAGCAAAAGCTTTTGGCCAGTAACTGATAATAGCAAACCAATCCTCTTTAGATCTCCATGTGCATGAGGGTGTTCTAACAGGGAATCCATGCCACAGTGTGATATCCCAGAAGTGATAACTGTGACTGTGATTCTGTGGATCTGGGCCCCAATCACAGCAGCAGAGCCTCCCTGCCTCTTTTTAAGGTCCCAATATGAACTCAGACCACTTAGTTCCTGCCTGATGTGGCACAAACAGGTGAAAAAACAGGGTTTCTTAAACTACTCAACAGACCTGATCCTTGGGATTTTTCTCTTGTATTCCTGCAGCCTGTACTCCCTGCCTTAAGGAACAAGTTGTATAGTGTAGAAATTGCCTCTTAGTGCCAAGGCCTTTGCTGGGCTTTGTACTGTGCAGCCCAGGTTCACATCAAACAGTCCCTATAGTCCTCCAGCATGAATCATGTGTCTCCAAGTAAGCACAACCAGGTAAGTCTTTGCAGGATGCAAGCACAGCCTGACTTCCTACCTGCAGGGAACTGTAGGTCACCAGGTAGTCAATGCAGTCTTACTCTTTCTGTGAACTGGACATGTCATTGACAGAGAGAATCCACCAGGGCCAGGACCTTAGAAAATAAAACATCTACTACTTAAACCCAGACAAGCAATGGACTCACCCACCCACACCAAGGGGTGCAGCCTTGACAGCCACTCTTTGAATGTTTGTAATGCCTGTTTTAGGAGCCAAACATAATGTGGTGATGTATAGCCTGATATCTGGGGCTTGGAGATACTGAGGTATTAATGTCAGCCACTAGAAACAGAAGTCCAATATTCAATAGAAAGGTTATTTCCTTGGCTTCCCAGAGGAATTGTGGTGCCAATTCTTGTGGTTTCAGGGGCTGCAAGCACTGGAGATGCACTGCTGGAAACCTGGCATTGCCTTCCTGCACATGAGCAAGCAGTGCTTCAATCCAAGAGCAACAGGAGCTCTACAGGAATTGCGAGACAAGAAAGATTTTCTGATTCAGTCTGGATTTTTATCTCACTGAGCAATGTTATGCCTTGTGATAATGTAATGACATCAGCCAGGGAAAGCTATAAGAGAAATAAGCTTCTTCTCTTTCAGTCATCAGTAGGTATTTGTAACCACTGCAGAGATGATAGTCTTAGCACTGAAAAAGTACTTTATATGGAAGGCAAGTGTGATCAGTGGTAACCTTCTCTGAGAGTGCCTCAAGACACTGACTGCACAGTATTTCTAATCTTTTATATGGTCGTTTGTGATTAAAAATACCTAAGCAATCATCTTAAACAAGCTAGCCAGGTTCAGCCTTTACCTGGGAGCTGTCAGAGGTTGATCTATCAGATCCCTCTGTAGGAACAATACTAGTGAAATGTAATACATAACTAACACAAATTAAACATCTCAGACACAGATGGAAACTCAACTCTTTAAATCTCAAAGAAGTCCTTCAACTTGAATTCTTTTTCAAATCGATTATATGATTATTGGATAAATAAACTATGTGATTGTTCAGCACATAAACACCCTTTGTTAAATGTGTCCGTCAATAGACAATTCATATAAAGGATACTAACTATCATCAAAGGAGTAATAACGCCTTTATTGATGAATAAATCTCTAAAAGACAGATCAAATGGAGGTTAACTAGCCATGCATGACATTAGCAGGAATTAGTCTGAGAAAAGCCTTGCAGGCATGCTAGCTACTGTACGTGGGGTGGGAAAGGATGTGGGCCACTCTTAAGGAAGGACCTGCAAGGTCAAAAGCCTAGCCCTTGCATAGGCCATGCTGGTTGCTTTGCACTATAGTGTGGCAGCATTATTAGTGTTTGATATTTCTCTGTGGTTTTCTGTAAAGGTTCAAAGAGGTTTTTATTACGTGAAGCTTTTCTGAAGAGCAGCACGATGTAGATGAGGAGGCACCGAGGCTGTACAAACATGCACGTGGACTGACCTCTTCACCCAACAAGCATCCCTGTGAAGGTTGCCTGGTCTTACCCAGCCTGGCTGAGCAGCACGGTGTGGATGGAGGTAACCTGTTCACAGCCACACTTGCTGTATTTGAAAGTGGCTAAAAAGTTCACAGAAACCCCAGTCTTGATTTTTCTCCACATCCTCACCTAAATTCACTTAAGGTGCCAGATGAGAACATTAATTACCTCTTAAAAAAGCAGGGGTCTGTTTAGACAAGAATGAGCTCCAGAGAGAAGGGCTTGAAAAACTTCTCAACAGCAACAGCTGATATGAAGTAAAAATTTATATGAAGAAAAAACCCAAGATTTTCATTGGGAAATTTATAGTGGGACTGTAAATGGGTAGAAAGGAAATACTCATTAACCACAGAGTGGTGTTCTACTGTTTTTACATGACTCTCTTGGTCTGTACCCCAGAGGTGTTTTCCAGCACCTGCACCCACCACTAGACAGTGAAGAAGTATTGCCAGCAGGACAAGGGAGGTGATCCCTCTGTTTCATTTGGAACTGGTGTGTCCAGTTCTGCTCTACTGAAAGATAGATTATGAAAGATAGACTGAAAGTCACTGTGCTCTGCTTCCAGCAGGCACTAACTCTTCTAAAAGCCATTTATGTGAGGCCAGCAGCTAGCTTTTACCTTTCCACGGAGATATATTACAACCAATAATCAGCAATGAGCTCTTTTTTCCACAGAAGATGAAATCAATGCACATTAGAATAGTTAGGTCGGAATTTCACAGCATATTAATGACCCACCCAGTAGCTGCTGGTGATGAAAACTAGCCTGCTAAACTGTTTCTTTATTCATAGAGCATTCCCAACTAGGACACTGGGGTGCCTGTTGGAGAGGAATCAGCTACACTGTCTGGGGTGTTTGCAGTTGGGACTCTGTGGTCCTCCAGGGTATTCCAGAGTTCTAGTTAATGGAGAGGGAAGTCCATTTGAGGTTGTATAAATGTCAGCTGTCATCGCAACTCCTTCCCCACTATGACAGGACTCTAGAGTGACTACTTCAGATCCAGACCATACATTAGGTCAGCTGAGTTCTCACCCCAGATGCCAAGGAAGGTTTGTCATGGTTTTGCCTTTAGTGTCTAGGCACTTTCTAGTACCTTGTATGGGCTTTTTTGGTTACAATTCTTCTGCCTGTAGCTTGCATTCATTGCTCTTCGTGTGGGCATGGCACCAGATAGATATATTAACTGAAGCCACTGGTTTGACAGCGAGTAATGCAATATGGGTAGCACTTTTCCACCAGATGCTGCAGAGCAATAGATAATCAGAGAAATGATGACACAGGAACATCACACTGAAGACAAGGCAAGGTGGAGCAAGCTGCATTGGGAAGAAATGTATGTAATGACTGACTCAGGGAAAAAGAAGAAAGGTCAGCTCTTCCTCTTCTGACAGTGATATCTTATACAAAAAAAAAGCTAATTTGGGAAAATTTTACTACAGAATTGCTATCTGCTTCAGTGGTCTTTGAGCATATAGTGCCAGAGCACATTATACACTGGCTTTGCCTGCTCTATTGCAGAACACGTAAAGTGATCCACAGGTGGCCAATTGTCTACCAATGTACAATATCAAAAGCTAAAGTACTAATTTTTGCTTGTACTCTGGTTTTTCTCTGCAGTTTCGGTGTGAATGTAGCCAGGCAGTTTCAAAGAAGTGTCACAAAATGATATCCCAAATCTCAGTGTAGTTCTACAAAATTCAGGTATTCAGATCCTTTAATGTACCTCCCCCGAAGGGCCTGAGTGGTCAGGAGAGGTGGCATTTTAATAGCCCTGGAGACTCATATCCTGAAATTATCTACAAACTAAGCACCAGAGTCAAAATTGTCCATGCCTTTCTTTAGTCTTATTGGGTCAGAAGCAGGATCCCATGTGTAGGTCCCATGGGTAGAGACCACAGGTTTTAGGCAACACTACACTTGCTTATTGTACTTATAGGTACAATCAAACCTATAGAAATCTCTGTTGACCACCTCTGGAGCCACCCTGAACATTTTTGGGTGTTTCTTTGTAGGATTTTGTGGTGGTAGTGTGTCTGTGCATCCCTGCATGTGGTCATCACTCTGCTTTAGCATTGGTCAGGCAATTCTCACTGCAGTGCCAGTGAATTTCTTAGTTAACCATGCCTCCATCTGCTTTCTTTGCCTATAACTGTCATTAATGAAAACAAGATTTTAAGGTCTCTCCATGTCAAAGCTCACACAAGGCTGTGTTTTTCTCAATCTACAGTGAAAAACTGAAGCACCTAGGGCTGGACTCACGCCATCTACCTTTAAATAGATACCACATGTACCTTAGCTCATAAAACTAGGCTGCCCTTGCAGTGTGCAAGGTATTTCTAGAGCACAGCTCATCTGAACTGGTTTAGGTATTCGTTCTCTCATGCTTAAACAACAGGTTATAGGTATTATTATAATTTGTAATAATCTAATTAACATTTATGGTAATAATAGTAGCTATTGCTGACCTCTAGAGGATAGGATAGGATAAGATAGGATGGGATGGGACGGGACGGGATAGGATAGGATAGGATAGGATAGGATAGGATAGGATAGGATAGGATAGGATAGGATAGGACAGAAGTAAAGTGGAGTCTCTGAAAAGTGTCTGTCAGTTTAATACATCACCCGAACAACGGCATAAGGATTTAATCTAGAAAACAGACTAAGCTTTCAGGATCCAACCCAGAGTGAAACCCAAAGCTTGATTTCTGGGATCTGAATATCAAACTACATTTCTCTAAGAATTCAACAGTAGTTACATATTGGGATTTTGGACTCAGTTCAGATACCAGCTTTTATGATGGTACTTACCCTAAAGCAAGTGATAATGATTTTATGTAGATTGCCCTCCTGCCAGCTGGTAAACAACACAATACTAAAGCATGTGATACCATGCTTTTGCTGATCCTGACTGATCCCTGTTTGAGGCACTATTAACATAGGCAACATTTTGTTTTCCCATAGGAGCTGCTTGGAGGACAATTAGTTAAATCCACTACTCTAATCATGTGGATTTGTTTTGGAGCAAGACAATCTCGTAATGCAAAATGCCTATTTCAGTTTGAACAAGCAGATTTATTAAAGCTTTTACATGCACACTGTGTAGCTACCATACACAAAATTAAAATCCATCTGGAGTCAAGAGAAAATACAAGCAAACTAAATACTACAAGAGCAATAACGTTACCAGCTCTCACATCAAGCTTCCAGTCAGGGTAATATTTTATTGTTATTCATAAGAAAATAAAACAGTAGTAATACTTTCTAATCATGGCCAGGTCCTCATACAGTTACAGAGCAAAGGCCATCTCTTTTTTAACAGCTTCTGTCTCTACTTTGTTTTCTGTGCTGGGAGATGCTAAGGCTGTGTAAGGCTCTGCAAAACTGGGGCTGAAGATTGTATGGAGCCTAAGGAGAAGGTCCAAGCACAGTGCACTAAGGCACAGGCTAGGACCAGCCCAACTGTGGCTAATCTTGAGGTTGAATCCCTCTTGGGCTGAGACCCTCATCACCTCCAGTAGTGCCAAAGGCTATTTCCTGAGTCGCTTCAAGCATGGCACCATTTTGCCCTTCACAAGTACTCCTCACAGAATCTGTTACCCTGAGCCAGAAGAATAACAAAATGGTTCATGTAATTATACTCCAGGATAACTTCATTCAGCCTGATTAATTTCACAGGCATAGTATCTAATCCTCCAATTTAGAATGGTGTCTATGTTCTAATTATATCCTCTGATAGCTTAATTCTCTTTTTATAGCACAGCTAAAAATAGTTCATATACATTTTTGCATTACCCTCACTCGGAAGGGAAAATCCAGCACCTATCACTAGATCCCACAGACAATCCTAATGCATTCGATCTTAAGGCTCCTGGGACATGTTGGGAAATACACTCCCCCAAGCAAGATACTACTTGGGCAGTGTAAGGGCAAATTTGGCCAATCCTCATACTATGCGCAGGAAAACTGGTCCTGGGAAGAGGTCTGGATGTCCGTGAATGTCCATGCATTGGATGTTGCTATTTCCCTTCTGGAAATGGTAAACTGCCGTGGTCAGTCTAAGTAGGTTGTCCAAAACCACAGGAAGAATCAGTATTGGGATTAGAAGTGAAACTTTCTGGTGTCTGATTGTTATCTTTACCTCCTAAATGAGAAAACTGAGGTAGAGTTGGGATGAAGGCACCAGTAACTATATTTTCACAGATATTTTGTACCTTACTTTTCATTAATGCTCTGCAGCATGTGCTCATCCCTACATAAAAGTGCTTCTCCAAGTACACCAGTATAAAGGAGTCATATATGCAGGGGTAGACAGTTGCAACCCTATAAAGACCCCTGATGTACCTCTAAGTAAAGATCTGCTATAGCTTTTATATAAGCCCCTAGGGCTCCCACAGCCACAGATGTATGGAGGGGATTGATTGTTAGGGTGGAAGAATCATGCCAGAGGGTTTCAGCTGCTGTGAGGGTGGTAAGTAGTCAAAGCCACACTGAATGGACTCGAAAGCAAAGCTAGAGCATTTGCAAACAGCAAACACCATTACATTTTAGCCATACAGCCGTTATATTAACAAAGCCCAGCAAGAAAGAAGTCTGTTCAACTAGGCATATCTCTGAACTGCAGAATCATCAGGTCTGGGCTGTGCTGAGTTGCAGTGCCACCGTGGGCTTTGCTCAGTGTGCTGCTTGCCCTTCCAGTGTCAGAGCTGTCTTCACCTACTTTCTTTTGGGACCTGGGTGAAATATTCCCTGAGATAGCTTTAAAAGGGTGAGTGCTAGATGCTGGAGAGAATAAAAACATACCCCAGTGCTTCTGAAGATGAACAAGATTTACACTGTGTCAATGGGGGGGGTTTGTGGGACTGTGATTGTCTTAACATAGCCATGGTTTGTTTGGGCTTTTTGAGCCTCAATAAATCTTCTTTGCAGCATATTCAGTAGCAATGGACCCCTGATCCACTGTGTGTCCAGTATGCAAAGCATTTTCTAGAAGTCAGGTATGAAACCTGTTTGGAGACCTGCCCCTGAAGTACATTGGGGACCAAGTTACATTTAGTTCATAACTCATTTACTTGAATCTCTTATTGTCATTTTAATACTGTTTTGGGGAAAGGATATTTGGACATGGGAAAAGAAGGAATAGAAAGTCAGTCCAGGCTCTTTATTTCCCTTATAATGTGTCTTGTACTGCTCCACTTGTCATTTGCTTAAATATGTAATCAGCATAATGTGTTTAGTGGCTAATTGTTTATTTTTGTTCCTTTCTGTCTCATTAGGCCAATTCACTGTTCCCTGCCTTTTTGTACTAATAAAAAGAATTATAGCAATAACAATCCCCGGTGCTGCCTGTCAGACTCTTTCCACAGTAAAGCTGCTGCATATGTATTTCATTTTACATCTCACATTTATTTCCCACTGCATTATACTTGGGGTCGATGTCTATATTCTGCTCTGATGCAAATCAGAATGTGTGATTTAGAAACAGCAGAGCTAACAAACAAATTAGAACCAAAACACAAAGCCTGGCTGAAAACACGAGTATTTGGATAAGAATAGTTTGAAGGAACAGTTTGGGATTTCCCATGATCTCCAAAAATACTTTGGATCCTCAAATCTTACCCTGTACCCCCATCACAACCCAATGCAGGTAGGAAGAGATCTGGATTGCATTCTAGACAGCGAAAATCTAATGAATTTACCAAATCTCGCCGTATTTCCTCAGCACTGAACTCAAAACAATGTTGACTTTTGGGTACAAAACACAGGGGTCTTCTACAAGATCTTGATTTGATTTCAAGCTTTAGCCCGTTTCCAAATCATATTACTATAACCTTTGCTTATGCAATGAACAAAATATATTTTAAAATAGCTTGGACTTATTTTTCTTGTAAAATTTGCTTATATTTAATTACACAGGTAGACATAGACATAGAAAGTATCTTGATTTTAAGTATTTATTTTCAGAATATACAATAAAAATGCAGTTTTAATATTATTTTCATCCCAAAGACATTACATAATTTTCTCAAAATTAGATCCTTTTCCTTTCACATTGATAAAATTCTTATAATGCTTGCAGGCATTAAATGTTTTCTTGCACACACATTTACTTGTGAGGAGCCTCATTGCAGATGCAGGTTGAAATTCTCACACCCCTAAATCAATCAGAGTCCTCCACTGATCTCCAGAGAGTCAGCCCTCTAGGTACAACAAATAAACATGTTCTGAGCTAGAAATTACAAGCTGTGAGGCTGAAACCCAATCCATGAGTGAAAGGATTCCTACATGTGACTGTAAAGTGAGGGTTTCATCCTCAGCTGGTGCATACTGACCCATTTCTACCTTTCCTACAGATTTCCTTCCCAAGGCTGATATTACACATTCAGCATCCCATCCCCAAACCCAGTGAACCGTGATTCAAAGTGTTCAAATTACAGCATCCTACTATTTCCCCCATCTTTTCAGAGTCAGGATTTTGTGCACAGCACCAGCTGACATAGGAAACATTGACTTATTTGGGCAACCTCGTCCTCCTAGCCTGCCAACTGCTTTGAGCTAAACAATCAATGCTGTCCTTCTCAACTTTTTCCTTTCCAATTAATTAATTTAAATTGACCATTAAGTCAGCAGAGTTTTTGATTGATATTTTCATTAACAACCCTCTCATGCAGACCTGTCCAACACCTAAGAAATGTATGATAATGTCCAATCTGCATGAAGGGGTCTGAACATCTCCCTTCACCTCTCAGTGCTGGTGAGTTATTACTCGAATTGCACTTGCTGTTTCATTGAGTGTAATTTGAATACAGATTAGCTGCCCCAGTGTTCCAGAGCTTTGGCATTATCATTACTGGGGACAGTAATTTGACTGATGAACACACAGGTTATCACAAGGTCATCACCTTCACAGTATTGGAATGGTCCATCGTCCCAGTTTTGGAGGGAAGGAGGCTAAACCTTTCAATAGCAAAATTAAGTCCTGTAAATTAACTTGTCCAATAACTTATTGAATAAATCCTTTACTAATTAAAGAACCAATAGGCCCCTTTGTTCTCAGATCTTCAAAGGCTTTATTAAAATCAATGAAGTAATATCAATTTAACAGTTTTGTTGGTTTTTTTTTCTGTAACAGGAATTAAGATCCTTTATCCAATTTGTAAAATGATTTGAAATGTTAGACAGTAAAAGGAACAATACTAGATTTATCCTGTGAAAACCATTATCTGTCTTCCATGCCTTCTCAAAAGACATGCTTTTTCTGTATTAACACTCAGAAAGTGAAATTATAACTGAAAATTTTCTTCCAACTTACAGAAAACCCATATGTGTTTCATTTAACTGAGGACAGTGTCACACTGAGACACTATAACACTTACCCTGCTCTGGCATTTTATCCAGTATAAAAGAGCATTGAAAAATGCAAGCAAAAAGAAACACATAATCTGATGCACAACCAACAACTTTACAAACAGTGCGAGAAATTCTACAAAGCAGTGGGAGAAGCACGTTGATCTGCTAAGTTTTCTCCTAAGGAATCTGCAGCTGAAGTAGCTCTTTGGTTACAAATGAAATGAATGTGGTGGCTTCAAGCCAATCTCAGCTGATCTCCATTCAACCCACCAAGTGGGTACACTTGGTATTATCCGTTGGCCAAGACATTAGGTATGAGTAAGGTATAGTTTAGGACAAAAGGTACAGCTACATGAAGAAAACACCGTAATGTCTCAGTACATCAAGTTTGGCTCCGGATAAAGGCATCATTTTTATTTTTCCAAACCTAACAATTTTTATGGTTCTTAAAGGGTGCAGTTGTATTTAAAGTTTTGGGGCAAATACATAAACTTTTTTTTTAATACATTTTAAACGAAAGTTTGAAAATGTTTGGGTTTGGTCGGTTTTGTTTGGTTTTGGTGTTTTTTTTTTTAGAAATGTGTTCTTTTAAAAGTAAATGAGACGGTATGATATTAAATTCAAAGAAACAGAAATGTTAAAGATCCGTGATGTTAATACATGAAATTACATTTAGAAATCTGTGAAAGAGCACAAACATTTTAATGAATTCCTTTGCAATACAAAAACCAGAGATATTCTTTTGGCAGAGGTGACACCCAGACATGACAATATTTTAGTCAATATTTTAGAGAACAAGACAAGATGAAAACTAAAATCTGCAAAAGGGAAATGCTCTGGTTCTGCCTAAAACACATCCATGAATAATTAATTTCCTATGTGACAATTAATACATTCACAACATATACAATGAAAAGTAAATCAACATTTTAATATTACCTTTGCAGCTATAGGGTGAAATGTCATTAGTACCATAGTTACAGACATTATTGAATAATAGAAGATGAGCAATTGTTAGCAAAAGGGAGGCAGAAGTTGGATAAAATTGGGCAGGGTCACCTAAATGCACCGATTTCAAAATTCATAACATGTAACTCATGACATGTAACATATTTGAAAGTGTAGTAGTAGTGTTTCATGGTTTCAGAAAATTATCAAATTCCATCAAAACATGCTGGAATGTTTTCAAAGAGCTTCCTGCTTAAAAAAATTAAGTATTTGTTAGTGGGTTTTATCAAAGTTTCAAAATAGATGGTATTTAGGACAGCATTCTCACCAGTTTTCAGGATAAGGCTCTAATCTGCTTTCACTGAAAGTTTACTATAAACTTCCTGGTTTCATCTGGGATAGAGTAAATTTTCTTCCTTGTAGCAGATACAGTGCTGTGGTTTAGTTTCAGTCTAATAATAACATTGGTAACACACTGATGTTTTAGCTGTTGCTAAGTAGTGCAATGTATATAAACATATTCTGAACCATATATGTTTTCATCTGGGCAGGACTGTCAGCTGTACTATGTGTTTCTGTACATAAGGAAGCATGCTACCCAACTGGGGCTTTTTCTGGTCCCTGCAAAATTACATCGCTTCAGTGCAGACCATAGGGCAGTTACAGAGCTGAAGATCTTTGATACAGACTGGGAACAGGCTAGGGTCTCATCTTCATCTTTCAGAGCAGCAGAGAAAGAGTGGTGTTACCAACATGGACAAAGCATCTTCTACTGAAGCATCTCCACATAAGTCTTTTGCTCCAGAACAAAACAGCTGGGGGAGTGTATGTGGGGGAAATGATAGCAGAACTTTCATGGTTCCATCACTAAGCATCTGACCCCTCCATGCAGCTGAGCCCAGCTGAGATGATCCATACAGTGCCCAAGGATGGCACACAGGTCTAAGATAACAGTGTCTGTTAGGAAAGGTGCTGTGGACTGGCAGCATCTGAATTGGAGGTTTGTGGCTCTGGTGTCATGTTTGAGAACAGTTAGGCTCCTCATAACTCAAGATGGAAATCTGCAATGTCCAGGCTGAGTTGTCCTTCTCCTGCTAAAAAGGAAAGATGGAAGAGAAAATGAACCTGAAATCTGCCCTTCCTGAAGACCTGAAGACTGACCCATGGGCTGTAGTGACATGTCTTTATTGCTCCAAGGCGTTTAAGCCAGTTTCCATCATCCCAGAGAAAGATTACCAGTATCAGGTTTAGAGAGGGTCACTTCAAATCCTTCACTCTGAACCTACGCTGCTGGCCAGAAGACGACAGGTTGCACTGATCAATCCAGATGAACCTGTTGTCTAGCAGATTGGGAACTCTCTTGAGAGGTGGAGGATGCACAGGGCACTGGATTCAAATATACCCCTGCTAGTGCCAATGATGCTCTCAGCACTGAGTCCTTTGGAGAAGTGTGTCATCAATCAGTCCTCAGGAATTAAAAGATAAGGATTAGAGAAATAGAGAGAGAAGAAATGCCTCTGCCTCTGGCCAGGCATTTGAAAAGTGGCCTGGTGTTACCAGCAGAGGGATTTGAAAGTGAATTCCTCTTAAAAAGACTTTGATGAAACCACTTTGAAAATGCTGTCGCTAAAACCGGAACAACTTGTTGAGGTGAGGGCAAAAAAGCTTCACTACAACAGGATTCACGGATGTTTTTGTCACATCTCCCTTTTAAAGTTATCCTAAATGTATCCCAATTAATCCTGCATTCTCACTACATATTATTTATAACCTTCATAGCATTTTGCCAGCATTAACTAATCAATTCTCACAATATCCCTCTGGGGCAAGCAAGGAAGCACCATTATCCCTCTTTTAAACTGAGCTAAGGAGGGCTCATGGAACAGCTTTTCCTGAGGCTATCATGTTTTCTTCCTTTTCTTGGTCTCTCAGCACCAAGGCAGAGCAATTACATCTTGACCTTTTCCAGCTCCTAGTCTTGGGCTTGAAATCCCTAAGTAACACCTTTACTGACATTAGCAACCTACTGTGCTCTGTGTCCATAAGACGAAGAGCTAAAACTCAGTAACATCTTCCATGCCAATCTCAGTCTGTCAATTTGTTTTAAAGAAAATGATCAGCAATTCCTATTTGCTACCACAGAAGAAGACAAGGAGCAAGATCTCAAAAAATATTTGCTCTGTGAATGAATTCAGTCTATGTAAATCAATTAGTCGTCAAAACTCTTTGACACTTGGAAAATTGAATCTTCAATTAGATGTTATCTTCCCAATACCCTTTATATCCTCCCTGGATAGAGATAACACCTTTGTTATCTTGCTGAGAATCCACCTCCCCTATTTTAGCAGAAATGATCAACTGATAGTTGTAAAACCCTTGATGCTTGTCCTTGGATGAGAGAGTCCCACAGAGACATGAAAACATTAGAAGCCATGGGATGAAACATTAGTTACTACAGCCCCAGTAGTGAGATTTTACAACCTGGTTAAAGTGAGCGATTCCAGCCCTTCTGTAACACCTCTGATTTAAAGATATCTTTACTTTGGAAGCTGCTTCTGAACCCTGTTACTGGCAAAAATGAGACAAAAATAAGGAAGGTTTTCAAGCAACAGTCATTGTACCTTGTACTATGCTTGGCTGAGGAAAGTGCCATGCTTGTAGGAAAAGAGTCAAATCCAAACTGAGAAGTGGCTGCAGAATACCTTGAAGTTTGACTTTGGCTTGTCATCTGGGACATGGTGAGGACAAGCAATTGAGAGGGTTAGGTGGGAGCATCAGAGCAGAACTGCCTTGTAGGGTGTCTTTGGGGCAACACCAATGAAGAAATGCACTGCCCTGAAGTGATGGGTGCTGAAAACATGTATTACTCATTTGGCTTCCAGATTTTATTGAATTTTCTAAATTCATCATGGTCCCTCCTCTGCAGCTGACCTTTCTTTCATATTTTATATTGTGAGCACTTCTGAATGTGATGTATCTAGGATAGGAAAAGAGCAATGTTAAATTAACCTCCAGACCTGCCTATCCGCTAATCCACAATGCAACTGCTACTTCTTGCTTGTAGCTCATTGAAGCTCCCCATGTTATCTCTTGGCAATTTTTGTCTATTCAAAAGTACATGGAGCCCACATTGGCACCATTCGTATAAAAGTAAAATATCACTAAAATCGGATAAAATGCACTGATTTACTCCAGCTGCTGATTTGATCCTTATGATGGCTTGACTTCAAGAACAAAGATTTGGGAAGGGCTTTACCTACGCTTACTACAAGTGTGCTGATGACTAAAAAGTCCAATGTGGGATAGGCAAATCTGGTTGCAAAAAGAACAGCAAAAGCTCTCCTTGGGTGGTATAGGTGAGGCACAATTCTTTCTACGTTGTCTTTTCTCCTCAAGACTAATTCTGCATGTGTTCTCAAAGGAGACAGCAACGTTATGTACGGTGCGTCTCCAAGTTTCCCGATTGGAGGCCAAAGTGGACCACTGATGGTAGTCAAGATGGCCAAGGCTGAGGTATTGTTTCAGGGAGTCCTTATATCTCTGGCTGATTTGACCCTTATAGACTCCATTTATGTCTCTTTCAACCTGTTCCCTGAGGAAGAGAACAGTGATTTGGAGCTTACTGTTCCTCTGACATTCACCCTGAACTCTGAAACACAGGGAACATCCCATGAGATCAGGAGATCCAGCATGACTCCAGTTGTGACCTTCTTATGGAGCTTGAGTAGGAAGCCACCATCTCTCCTGCTGAACATGATCTATGTAAAAAGCTGTTATTTGTGGAAAACATGAAGAACCACTTCCCTGAAACCAGCAAACTGCAGTGGAAGTCCTGTACCTGGGATAACCTCAAAACTGAACCAATGCATGGACTAACTCTGATACCAACCTGAGATATTTACCTGACCCAGTAAATACAGAGGTCACCTAAGGTGCAGCGAGTCCTAGTCAAAAGGAAAATAATTGTTTCCTACAATATTAAAAACTAGATAGCAGAAGAAATGTTCTATGTCACGCTAAAAGTCAAATTTGCCCTAATCATAACCTTACTCAAGATGGTTTGCTTTTTTATAATGCAAGGGACAATTATTTATTTTCGATTAAATTTAGATCTCAGCTGCTAGCAGTGATGCAGAATATAACCCTGAAAACTCAGTTGCATTTTAAAACAAAGATTATGGCTTCTTTAACCTTCAGGAACTATATTCTATTATAAACCCATGTTAGTTACCTGGTGTAAATATACTAAAATCAACATCAGATAAATACAAGATGCATCAAAAGATTTAAGGCACCTGTTGTGTATTTATAAGAATTATATCTTGTTTATGGTACAGTATAAAATGCACAACTGATTTATATAACAGCTAGTCTATTGCAGGGGAAATCTCATTTCAATCATAAATGGCAGAAGTTGATTTAAGAATTCATTCTTTAATGGGTCTGCAATGTTCAAATTTAAACTCATTCAATTCATCAGCAAAATATTCAATATGGGGCACAGGGAACTCATTTAGGCAAACAGTGACTTTTAATATAAATTTTCCAGGAGATTTCTTCATCGATTCAGCAGTTTAGTGCAAAATGATTTGTGCGATACATTCTCAAGGATCAATGCAGGCCAAGTCAATGGCTAATATAAAACAATCATCCCACCAACTACAGAGAACGTGTCAATGAACTTTGACTTCACATTGAACTGCTCTGTGGAAAGGAGAAGGAAGTCTGATGAAAATTAATCATAAGTTCCCCCTCCTTCCCTTACCCATTCTCTAGTATTATTATTTGTTTGTACTACAACATAACTTGGAAATCTCATTCGAGACTAGAGCCCTGTAGTGCTAGATTCTGTATAAACACATGTGAAGATACCACCTTTGCCCTTAAAAATTAATATCCTCAATCCCCTCGATTCTCACAGTGTGAGCCATCATGTGATGTAAATGTGGGGATAACATCAGGCGCTGTCTGAGCTGCTGCAGCTTGAATCAGAGAACTTTATAGACTTTATAGAGACTTATGAGCCTCAAACCTCCTCTGGTCAAGGCAAAAAGAAAGGATACTGACATAAGTAAATTTAGCAAGGTTGAACTTTGGGCTTCGTGAAGTTAGACTTACCCACTTGGAGGCTCTCAGAGGTCATTTTGCAGGATCAGAGTCTAAGAAGGGGGGCACATATACTTTCATTTGTTATTCTCCTAAATTTTAAAGCTATAGCTGGAACTCCATGTATGGGCTTCTGGTGAGGTCCACTTGTGGTTCGTAGCAGCCAAATTCATTTACCCACCACCCTACACTTGACTGATTGACTTCATACATGATCAGAGACTTGAAGAATGCATCAGGTTCCTGAAGAGATGAGTAAAGGGCAGTGTGGGGATAACCCTACAGTTTTTAATGTAAGTAGTGTCAGGTGGGCAAGACTGGTGTCACTGGCAAAACAAAAGAGGCGATGGGATGAAAGAAAAGGGTAGCTGAATATGGATGGGCAACCTGGCCAAGAGGGAAATATTTGAACATGGGCAGGTATTTGGGACTAATTTTAGGAACCCAGTGGAATATTCTGAAACATAGTTATTAAACAAGATTTTGCTTAAGCTACATCTCAGCATGTTATCATAGAACAACATCTGAAACGCTGCTCATTCCGTATGTAGCTTTGGCTACTGAATTGCCTGACAGTAGGCTAGTGTCCATTTAAGCAGGCTGTGATTTCACAAAAGCAAGCACAATTGCACATCCTATGCTGCTGAATTACCTCAGTCCAAGCCAGACAGACTTAATTTAAATGTTGCATCATAAAAGGCTTTGTCATTTGGCAGAATTTGACTAAGTGATGATGGTCTGCATGATGATGTTGTTGCTCATGGCTGGGTTCAAAGGCACTCTGGAGATGGATTTTATTGATCGCTTTGGAATCCCCCTGTTTTTTTTTTTTAAAGCATCATCTGAACTATAGAGGCAGTTTACATACTTTTACATCAAATTACATATGTTATATAAACAACAGGTACAGAGACCTGGTCTTCCACATCAATGACTCTGAAGGGAGTCTAGTGTGGCCTCATTTCATCACCTAGATTTACTTCCAACATGTAGCTGGAGTACAGCTGGGACATGGTTTTGGGCCAAAAGGTGAGAAAACTGCCAGATCCCAGTGTTTGAAGGTGGTTTTACAGAAATGGCTAGGAAGTGTGAGGTCATAGCATCGCAATGACAGCTCAAGTTTTTTTCTCTCCAAATGGATCTCCATTTGTTAAGATGGAAGTTTCATTCCTGAACTTTCTGACTTACTTCAGAAAACTCATGTGAGAGAAATTAGGATATTTATTTGCATTCAGATTGAAAAATTAAGAGACTGGCTATTGGTTTTCATAGACTTTTGGCAATCTGATTTGAAGCCTGAATATAGCCTCATTTTATGATATGCAATATAAACTGAGTGCAATATAAACAGAAGTCAAATAGGATCAGATTTGAACTGAAGTATGGTCAGTCCTGTCAGAGAGCTGTACATTTTGCATCCTAATCCTTCCTCCTTCAGGGACTGTGAGATTTAATGACTGTAATCAACTCTGTTGACTAATAAATCTGTGACTACACAAGGTACACTGCAAGACTTGTCTAATGTTTCTGTGATGTACCCAGGTACAACACGTTTCTGAAAACACCAAATGCCAACAGGAAAAAAAATCCAACACTTGCAACAGTAGACATTTTCAGGTTTTGCTGTCCCAGCTTTGGCTGGGGTTAGGGAACTATTGTCAGATTCAAAGTCTGAATCATCCTTCTAAAAGCACAGTATGTTTATAAGGTTATAAAGGCTTTCTCATCACAGAAAGTTGACTGGTTGAATTACGCCAGCAAGAATATATCGGTGAATCTTTCATTCATACTTAACTAGAATTAAGCACATAGGACTTTATCACAATTTTCAGTTTTCTGACTGATTTCACTGAAGTTTGGTTCTGACTTCCTAAGATATTTTCTTACCCAGGTAAAGTCATCTGGTTTGGGTTTTTAAGCACACCTGAGCTTAGAGCACTCATTGACTGAAAATTAGCCTGTGTTATCCATCAAAGGATATTGAATTTTGAAGCTTTATTGTTCATATCACTATCTAAAAGATCCAAGCCATCTGATAAAAAGGGGCTCAGCAATTATGTGATGCGTAAATTACTTCATACTACATACATACACCACAAACTGGAAGCATTCAAGGGCTTTCTTTGACAATCAAGAATAATCAAGGAAGCTAAACACCAAAATCTTATCATCAAATTGTTAATCCTTGGAGTTGCATTTCATTTTTGCAATGTCACAGGGAAGATGATGACACCAAATCCATTAGCTTAGTTTTACCACGTTTCTCTATTGAGGCTGGGAATGCCAATACAAAAGGTTTACACGCAAACCCCACTGTAATGAAAATCAAAGAATGTATTGATTTAATTTCCAAATTATTAATCAGCTTCACAGCTGAACAAAAATATTGTATTACTCAGTTCAAGCAAATCCTAACATGTTTACCTCCGGCTATGACTCCAAGAACTGATGAAGGACGAAATGGTAATGTATGTACTGTACATGTCTGGGAAAGCTCAGCATTCTTAAAGAATAAACATACTAGCTGTACAGCAAAAAAAAAGTTACGCAATATTTAAGCAAATGAAAAGTCACAGAGGAATAACATATGTAAAGAATCATGTGGTTGCAAGACGATAATTTCCCATGCAAACTCACCCTGCTAAGAGGGTGAAACAGAGAGAAGGGTATATCAATTCAACAAGTAATGGCCCCATTAGAGATAGTGCCTCAGGAAATTTGACTTTTTAAAGTATTTTTCCAGTGTATTAGTCTTCTCTCTGAAGCAGACATTGATAACCAAGAGGAATGAACGACCAGAGTCCAGACGAGGATATCGGTTAGGGGATTGTGCAACCGATACAGAGGGCTGGGTCATATAGCAAAGCTAGAAATGTGAGATAGTGAGCAGGCTGCCAGATTAGCTCACTTGTTTTTGCAAGACTCAAAAATGTTGTACTGGTACAAGCAGCAATGTGCACAACTCCAGGGGAATATATCAGCTTCAACTGCCCAGATCCCACATAATTGCTAAGGCTTAGCTGGTAGTCTTGGAACCTGAAAATCTGGGGAAAGTGAAAAGTAAATGGCATGAAACAAAAATACACACATGAATGACACAAACCTGTCTAAAGCACACCCCATCCCTGTCAGATTATATTTTTATAGAATAATGAAATCAGAATAGTTAGGGTTGGAAAGGACCTTAAGATGCCTCACTCTAGACTATGTCGCCCAAGGCTCTGTCCAAACTGGAGCCTTTTATTCCAAGTTCAATTAAAAAAGCCCCACAAACTTATTCAACACTTACAAAGTTCGCCTTCTACCAGATGAATTTCACCTTTTTTTCTGAAATGCTATTTTTTCAACCTGGCAGTTCCAAATTTTGATGTTAGATCTTGATAACAGATATGGGAACAATACCAAGCAGAATTTGGGTATTCTGATAATTATTACCCAGAACAGCAAAGCCACTGAACTCCTTCAATCTGAAATGGAGTAAATGTCAACTAAGGTGCAAATAATCAACTAAGAATATTTACTACAAGCTGTAGCTTGAGAGATGCTGCATATCCCCCATGAGGCAGATAAGGTATCACACTTGCCTCAAGCATTTTGCAATGTTATATCCCTAGTTCATTTGTAGGTACCCACGTTTGCTGTCTATCAAAGACCGGTTGTGTAATGTTAGGTCCCAGTTTCTTAATAAATCCACTGTGGACAGAGCCAGGAGTGACACAGTTGGTGGGACAGGATTACAAACTGATGGATATATTTACAAACTGATCAGCTCTCCTGGGACAACAGTGCATGTCTGTACTCTTGGGCAACACTGTTGGTCAATCAGGACTCGTCATTCTGCTCTTCCTGGGAAATTCAGGCTTTTCATTTCCCTAGGACAGTAGATTATAATTTCTATGCTTTCTATACTTAGGGACTCGGGTTCCTACACCACTCTAACATGTTGATGTAATTTCCATCTAAAAGGACCGTGGTTTTACTGTCCAAGCAGTTAAAAGTCAAACACTGTGCTTCTGTACCTATTGCAAAAAATGTCTGGTTTAAAATGCAGCCACCTTTGGGGAGAAACCCAGCAGGAATTCAACAGCAGAAAAAGCATGTAGAGCAAGTCAGGACAAAATTATGGACAACTCCAGAATATTCAAACTGGATAGTTCCCACAGTTGTATGAAAATGGAAAGTAGCTGAAACCTTGCTTTTACTAGCATGTTGTACCAGTTCTCTTTAATCTAGTTTTTCCAAGTTGCCCACCCGGTAATTGCAATCTTTTAATGAAAAGGAGTGGGAATTTGGGGTGAGGACATGGGAATTACAAAGTGGAATAATAATTCACTGTGTTCTTACATGACACTTCCATGATTAGCAAAGGGGGAACCAAAAAATCAAAGCACAGGACTGAAAAGGATGAAGGCAGAAGAGGGAACAGACCACACTGAATCGTGAATCTTTAGTTTTCCTCTTTAAAGAAACCAATAAACTTTAATAGTGCAGAGGAATGTGCCTTATCATTGACTGAAAATCAGATTTGGTATTGATTTGATTTTCAGAATATTACTCAATCAAGCACACCTAACTGCAGAAATTTACTATTTTTTATATCTTAAAAAAATCGGTGCAAGCAAATCTGCCAAGCCTCCCCTCTGGCTACAAGTCTAACAACTGTTGAAGGACAAAAGATAATATATGTGAATACCATTGCCATGGTTCACTGGGTTAAAACAAACGGCCCCCATTTGACCTTTAAATTGAAGGGTTTCCTTTTATATCACTAGAGGCAAAATGCATGGACATGAGTAAAACAACAACAACAAAAATGGGACTCGGGAAGCTGAGCTGTATTTGATTTATGAGATTTTTATTCATTTTTAAGGGGATATTTTTTCTTTTCCTTTGGAGGGGGTAAACCCAAAAGTCAAATTGATGGAGAGAAATAGAATCTGAATCTGGCCTGGGTTATGTTCACTGCTGGTTGGTTGGTCACCCTGAGGGAAATGATATGTGTGCAGCCGGGATGATGAATTGGGTTTGTTTAAGTCATCATTACATTGTACTTTTTTATGGACCTCAGTATTTATAACACTTAAAGTTGATTGAGTAATGTGGGTTGCCTTGGCGTCCCTGCTGGTCAGCCGGGGTGACAGGCCTTGACAGCAAACATGAAGATATTACTGCTCCAAGACTGGTCCAGGATGTCGGGGTAATCTTAAGCAATCTGCTGCTTGCTCTTGTGTGTAATACACTGTTGAAAACTTTCCCTGTGAGTGCATACGTAGGTATGTGTGTATGCTTCGTATATGGGGTGAAGAGCTCAAGCTCTCAGAACTAAAACAAGGAAACAGTTGGTTTAATTTAATAAATTTCTCATTTGAAAGTAAAATTTTAACTGAAGAATAGCATCTTTATGAGCTGGGAGCATAGTGACTTTTAAATATATTTAATATATTCTTCCTTTTGGATTAGTGTCCCTTCTCTGTGTCTGCTGATCTCTGTTCAGCTTTCCACAATCATCGGGAGAAAACACTCAGGAGCAAAACGTATTCAAGTACCTTTCCTTGATGAGAACAATAGTGATGACAGACTAATTATCTTCAAGCCACCAGCCCCAAAATAACTAAGTCTAGGCAAGTGGAACTGTGCAAGAGTCCAAATATATTTTAAGGTCAGAATCTCAGCTAAAAGAGGTGAACATTGCTCCAGTACAAATGTGCATTCATTTGTACCATGTTTGAAAGCACTGAGGGAGACATGTTACAACAATGCATGTTTCTTCTTGTGATTATTACCAGCATCAGGATTTTACTCTATGTTAAACAATATCTTGCATATTTAAATGTAAAGGCAAACCTTTAAATTATTTAGAGAACTGTCTTTGATTGAGTAGTGATGGCATTTTATCTGCATGTGTACAATTAGTATCAACCCTCTAATATGTATGCTTCTGCAAATGGACACACATGACTACATACATGCTTACATGTGTACACCACAACATGAAACGGCCTCAAAAATCACATTTGAATATTGAGAAATGACAGCACTAACATGTCCTGGTCACTAGCACATCATGACACAGTCTTTAGCAATAACCTAGTTTTTCCCCAGCAGCCCTGTCTCATTCAACACAAAGGGAGCAGCTGGTCAACATTGTGTTTTATTGTCATTGTTCTGTAGGTAACTCCTGATTAGTTTACTACACTATCTTCATACCATCTTTAGGAAAGAGTTATCACCCTGCTTGCCTGTATTTAGGATTATTTGTATATATAAGACCTGTGATTCTTCTGCCTATTGCAGAGGAAGTTAAAGGGAAATTTGACCTGGAATACAATATAAAAGAGTGTTTTCATACTCCTTTTCCTTCCCATTTGCCCAAACCAAGATCCAGCTCGGGGGCTTCTGTTACCCTCCCACCTATTTTCCCAACCATATGTTCCCAAATCTGTCTGCTCCCACCTGGTATCAAAAGTTGTTCTCACCTGCATGCCACAGGTCCTGGCATTACGAAGATCCTCCAGGTACTGTGAATGCTGACAGTGTCACTGCCATACTTTACATAGGTATTTTCCTGCATGGCACAGATGAAATGGGGCATCTGACAGTGGTAACTGGTTAACTTAGTTGATGGTTCTTCCTGCTAGGGTAGGAACTCAAGAGGAGCTGCTCTGTTGTGCAGAAGCAGTTTATTGTGGTTGGTATAGAAGTCCCTGCTGGCTACATTGAGCAAGCTTTAGAGCCACTGCCTCGCTTGGCTTCAAGTGATCACTCTTTCACTGGCACGTCAGGGACATGGTTGGTAGAATTGAGAACCCTCCAGCTTGGCATGTCACTATGTTTCTCTTCTTGCAGCTCTGACAATACTCAGTGTGTGTCTTCCAGCTTTCATGGGAATAAATCATCAGAACAGCTCTTAAAGATAGCAGTTCATCCTAGGAGGTTGCCTGCTAGGGAGGGATTGAATTAATACTGATGTATTCTTTGTTGGTATTTGGCTTTTCAACTTTAATAGCTTTTTAAAATACAACTTAGGCATGAAATGTGATTTCAAATCCTTTTAATTCAAAGTAAAACTTGCATCACAAGGAGTCATGGTGTCATACGAACTTTAGAAGTGACATGAAGATTCCAGGCCTCAAACACAATCTTGGTTGCTTGTAGTAGCTATAGTAAATGATGGTCACAGCAAGTTTTAGCAGTTGAATATGCTGGGAGGTGCTTTTGCACCATAGCTCCATGGATATGTGCTGAAAGCTCAAGTGGTGGTACATCCAAAACCATGGGCTTCAGTTTGGTTTGCTTTTATACAGGGGAAGATAAGGGTAGCATGCTGAGTATTTGAGGAGCACACTGCAGCACTGGGAGCTGCAATGTCTTTGAAGAAGCATCTGTAGGTCTGTGCCAAGCTCAAGCAGGAGCCAGGAGATTTCCTCTCATAAGAACCTAAAATATCTTCAGTGATTTAATGGCGAATATCTTCCCCCTTTGAGAAAGTCTCTTTTCCTTACTGCTGGGGATTTGCTGCTGAAACACTAGCCCTTAAACTTGGGAAAGAAAGATTGTGCACCATCTTCATTTCAGTCTCCTTGCCTGGCTAGTATTTTTCCACCTCCCAGCTCCTTACCTAGTCCATCATCCCCCTTCTTGCTCTATACCCAGTTTTTCCTCACTTAAATACACTTTTTCCAACAGCTTTCAGCTTTTCTTACCCTCTTCACTTCCCTCACTGTGCTAAAGCCAAATGACATGAGTCTGTATCACATATTGAGAGGAAATCCACCAGATCTTGCTCCAGTAGTGCTGGAAGAAATTGTTAGGAAAGTCGTGCGCTGATCACACAGTTTCAGAAAGGAAATCACTGTCTGTCCTCACCTAGGAGGTTTCTACTGTCTCAGAGAAGTTCTTATAATGTAGCTATTTCTAAGATTTTTCTGGTGAAGGCAGACATCACTCAGTTTTCTGTGCTGTGCTTTAAAGCACAGTGAAGGTACACCTCCCCACTAAAAAAAAAAATTTTCCTACATGAAATCCAGTGTATTTTCCCATAATTTCACACTCAGAAGCACTTCAACTATTTTAGCTGAAATGTTCCCAAAATATATGGCCAGGAGAAATATGCAGCATGGAAAAATTCAACCAGAACAGTCCAGATTCAAAAAATTATAAGCAATATAAAGCAAGGTCTTGTAATGAGAACTTTCAGAGAATCTCAGAGCCAAGACAAATAAATATAAGTGCTATTCAGTGTTTGTGTTGCCTGTAGTTACACACACCATAAATACGTTGGTAGAGGCCAAAGCTCTGTATTCCTCCTGATCTAAACCAAGAGCACAACAAGGAATTCAAACTTTTGTGCTAAGACAGTGACCATTTGACCTGTTACAGGCCAAATTCTGCTCTCATTTACATTAGCATCAGTCTTCAGGATCTCTGCTAATTATGAGAGAGAGAATATCAGAATATTGAGAATAATGAGAATAATAATATGAGAATAATGAGAATAATAACATTAGAATAACGAGGCTACGGGAATGATTTGTTTTAACAACAATTTAAAATTAGGTTGCTTCTACCCAGTAGATTGTTGCAAAAAACAACCACACTCTTCTTGAAGAATTCACCAGTGAGCCAAGGAAATATTTCCTGATGCATCTTTTACCATTGGGCTCAACACTGGCAGCCAGAGAAAGCAAAGTAAATGAAATCTTCCATTAGACCAGCACTTGCACAGAGCCCCTTTTGTATTCTCCCACCTCACTTCACGTTGATGGCAAATGAAGAGAATTAAGATCACATTTTCCTTTGCTTTCAGTTGGATCTGAACAGCAAGAAGCAGCCAAGTTGGCAATAAAACCCAAATGAAACCGTATTAGCAGTATATTCCAAATAGTTCCACCAAAACTCGGGAATGCATACACATCTTTTTAGTGTGTTGTTTGTAGCCTTCATTGTTATCTGCCATGTGAAACATTGATTAAGTTGAAATTTCTCAGTAATCAAGTGCATCCTTCTAATGCCGGTGCATGACAGTCACACTTTCAGTGCATAGTGCTACTTAGTGCAAAATTCCAGAAAACACTTGAATCATTAAACCATATTTTCAAGTGTAATATGTGACCATTTGCATTGTTGCTAAATTTGTGCACAAGCAGAAAAACACACACATATTCAGTGTGCAGATGCAAATTCAAAGCTTAACGAACCGGGTCCTGAAAATTACTCTTAACTGACTGGCCATCACATGGATCGATAATAAGGCCTAGAAAACCCTTCAATCCTGTATTGTCATTTCAGATCCAGGCTCTAAGTGCTAATCTACAAGGGCTGTAATTTATTGCTTTATTAAAATTTTGTGGGAGTGATAAATCCACCCTCTGAACACTAAGGGTCAGATGCTGATGCCCTGTTTGCCTTTTATCTTATGTTCACAATGATATTTTTGCTGGGCTAGGTCATACCCTTGTTACTCTGATGTTGCAGCTGCCTCCACATCGTCCATCCCTTCAAAGGACAGAGATCACCAGTTACAGAGCAGTAGTTTTGACAGAGAAAGTACAACAAGATCCTTCCCCAAGGGCAAGGCAGTTTTAATTTTTCATCCCAGACAGGAGCTGTAGCTGGCAGCCAATGTTTCCTGGCTTCCCTGAGGCTGGTGTGGTCCTTCGGCTTTCTGGATTATAGGATATAGAAAAAATGAGAGTCAAAAAATCCAGATGGAGTGCCATAATAAGGCAGTAAAATTCAAAGATCCTGCCTACTGGTTTCTATTTAGCTTCATTTCTGAAGAGAGTTGCAAGGAAATAGTTCCAGCAGGGAGTATTTTAACTTCACTCCGAATCTGCTTGCGTTGCTTTGGCAACAGAATGAGGGCAGAGTCCTACTGATGCCACCTAGGAATGGTCAAGCTTGGAGGAAAAACTATAACATCCTCAGGTTTCTGTTCTGGTTTTTATCACTAACTGTAAATGATACAAACAAGGTAAATTTGTGTTCAGAGAGAGAACCTTCATGATATCGAGGGCGACCCTTTTGGAGTGGTGCTAAGCCAACGTTAACACCTGGGGATTTTTGCACAGGCAGGAAAGATTTTGGTGAGGCTTCATAGTCTACACCAAGAGCCATGAATGCCCTTGGTCCTTGCTGGTGTTTGTAGGCATGATTACCATGTGGCATCCCTTAGGACCTGCTAACAAGTCAGACAAAAGCAAGAGCAGAAAAATCATTCTGTTCAAGAACATGACTATGATCTCAGAGGGTTTGAAGTAATCCAGTGTTCAAAAAACTTCTATGTGAAAGTCCCTGGCATAATTTTGGCTTTTTGGTCTGTTTTGGTTTATGTATTTTTGGGCAAAAGAAGATTGTATTGTTTGTTTTCCACCTGACTAAAACTCCCTGTATTTCCACGGTCTACTAGATAATAACCTTAATGCAGTCTGTAGTATATCCTTAATACTGCTGTAAAACTGAAGAGTAAAGCAATGTCAATTGCAAAATCGTTGTAAATCACTTCTGCACATATACCTTTATCTCCTCAGTCAGAAAGTTTTACTCACAAGGCTCTCGGTGGTGCACATAGAGATCTTGCAAAGAGTCACTACAGGTCAAGGAGGAGTTTTTCTAGCTCATGCCAGCTAACAAGATATCTTCCTTCCCAGGTAAAGGAATGTCAAAGAGAAATTGTCTTTGACTTCCAAAATTAAAAGGAACCATCTGAAAAAGAGAAGCCCTTTTCCAAAGCATTTTAATCCACTTTTGTGAAGTGAAAACGGTTTGCTGCGTTATGTTCAATCTATCAAACTCATTCTGCTCCTAGTTAGCAAAGCCATTTTCACTGCCAGGTTGCAAAATGCAAAGAGCTTTCGCTCCCTGTCACTGAAGAGCCTATCCTGCCAACACTATCCAGTATGAATGGAGAAGTTCATTCCTCCACAAATGAAGTTCACACATGGGCTGAGTGCTAGATAATTGCCAAAGTCAAGTAAGCTTTATCTTGAGCTTTTCCTGAATCAAACTATTTACGGAATATATGCAAAAGCTAAATGCTACCTGTATTGCAAGGATTACACTGAACTTGTGTGTGTTATGTTATATGGTGTAATAAAAGTCTCACGTCCACACACACAAAAAGGAACACACAGGTACAATGACAAGTTGAAGAACGCCCATAAAGGAGAAATGTGCCCCCAGCTGTCTTGTCCCAGGGCTGTAGTGGGAGACACCTCAACCCCACTGTCTAGGAATGAAGTGGGTCACAGTCAGACAACGGAAAGATTATTCCCCTTTAAATGCTGGCAGCTAACTCAGAATACTTCCATGGACAAGCTCTAGACATTAATTTCTGCAATTGCTTTTCCATGAACACATGTATATGATGGCGAAAATCCAAAGGTGCCAATACCCTTAGAAGCTTCTGGCTTCTAAGTAATGAACCCAACACTAAAGCAGCAATTTCATGGTATAATATTCACTTGCATGTGTTGCTTGAAAAACTGAGATGCAAAGAGCATCAAGCAATAATCTAGTTCCCTAATGCAAACATAGGCAAGAACAAAAATATTAACTTATGGTTTTGCACCACAGGCTGGAAGTTCCAGCATGTATCTGTGAGGAGGATTCCTTTATCTCACTAGAAATCTCGCTTACTGAGTACCTTTGGAAATCCTGACTGCTGCTACTAACTCATTGTCTAGTCTGTACCGCCAGTGTGAATTTTACAGGGATAAGGTCTTTAACTGAATACCTCTCTAACTTGTCTTATTCACACTTTCACATTTGTAATCAGTTGGTGCAGAACACACTGCAGACTTCTTCAGTTGAGGACAGCCTCATCACTAACTTCACCAGCTTGTAGAGACTAACAGCCAGATGTGTAAAGGCATTTAACGGCTAATGAGACAGAAGATACTGGATGAAGTTTTCAAAGCTTTCTCGGTGCCTACCTCCTGTTTAAATGACTGCACTGGTATAAAAGATCATGGGTGAGGGTGAGCAAGAAGGGACAGATGTTGTAAAGTACCCTAACTCCAGAAGATGTGGAGGGTGCCTACCTAAACACTAATGTGCAAGAACTAGGCACACAGACACACTGAAAAGTCTCATTTGATGCTTTACTCACACAAAGCCCCAGACGAAGCAACTGAGTATCTTGTTCAACTCTGCATCTGGAGATATTTAATAGTAGCAGAAGGTCATCAACAATCAGCATGTTTTTACAAATTATCTTTAATTCTATAGATTAAAAGTATTTTAAAGTACTTTTTTTTTTTAGACCTTCATTTTCACTCCCATTAAGAAACTTGCTTCTAAAATACCAGTGAAAATGGTTTAAGATGATGGTTAGGTAGGTTCCTTTGGATCCAGACTGAGAAGGATTTATTTCTTGAAGGCTACTCAGTAAAATTACTAGCTTGACATGCTACACTGAGGACAACACAGACAGAAAATAGAAAAATATGTCACTTACCTTGTGAAAACTGCATCTGATTTCCTAAAAGTCTTTCAGGTTTAATTAAATCAGTTACTATTACTTGGATATAAGAAAGCTGTTCTTAAAATGTGCGTTTTCTACTGAAGGTGTGTTTTTAAAGGAATCAATAACAATGAAAATCTTGATTTAATTCTAGAAAAAAGTAACAAATCAGTTGCCAATGATGCATATGTCACTATTGCTTGATTGTAATATCTGCCTCTAGGTATTCTGACTGAACGAGCCAGGAAGGTATAATTGCATAACACTATTTCAGTTTTTACAAATGGTGAGAAAAAATCAGGGCAAGAAAAACTCCTTAGAATTGACCCTAAATGAAATTCTGTTTAGGTGCACACACTTTTGCTGGGAGCGTATCCAAGATATATGATAAGGTAATGATAATAATGTCAATTCACTCTTTCTTAGACAGGGAATAAGACTACATAGACTTTGTTACTACAGAGGCCTATCACCCCCACGAAAGCCTGCACTGTGAATGAAATGGTATTCACCTGTTTATGTGAAGAATGATGAAACTTTAAATGAATCATTGACCTTTCTTGAATGACATGTGACCTGTAAGATATCTGAGCTGTATATCAAGAGCAGCCCTTGAAAATTGCCGTCTGCTGACCGAAAATAAACAATAAGATATCAAATATGGTTTGAAAAAATTGACTTGGTTTAACATTGAAGGGGGGAACAGGGCTGAGTTATTTTGACTCACCAGTCAGAACACATCAATTCATTTCAAATCATCCTTCATCTAGAGACTGCAAGGGCTACTTCTTGCTTTTAAAGCTGCTTATGTTTGAGCAATTGCCATTTACCAGAATGCATGCCTTATTTAAACAATAACCAGCAGTCATAAAGAAGCTGTAAATGCAGGGATTGTGGGGATGAAATAGATTCTACAAAAGAAGAGAGAACCTTTATTCTTAAAGAAGGGGTATCTTGTTTGAGTTTAATGGTCAGCAAAGAAGGGTACATCTCTGAATGGGTCATTTGGGCCTTTTTCCTACTCAAAATTCGGCCACTGAAGGACAGTAAATGGTAACGTAATTCAAGTAGAAAGCCTAAAAAGCCCAGACTTTGTGGCAATTGGATTTATTAAGATTATTAAGGTCCCTACTTGGCTGTGGGTTAGCTTCATTCTTTAGTAAGACAATCTTCTTTCCATCTAGTTCTGCAGGACACAAGGTACTGTTCATGGATGGCCAAACCTTAGCTAAAACCCAAGTAGACATGATTCAGCAGAGCTTTGTCAAAAATGGTGGCCTTGCAAGTTTTATCCCTAAACCTGTCCACGCTGGGCTCTTCACTTTGTCAGATAGTGCATTAATTTGCTTTTACCCTATACAACCAAGGTTAGATCATTTGTTCATGTGGGTTGGCCAAATCAGGGCTTGTTCACACCAACTTTAGACACTTCACGTAGTTAAGTGGACTTTCTTTTCAATAAGTGGAGAAAAACGGGCTCCTCCAACAATGATGCAGAGCAAGAAACAAATTGCATTGACTCGGCATCTGGAGTGATCTAGGAAGAGTCTGGAAGGACAAGTAATTAAGGACTAAAATCCCATGGAAGGAGCATCACTTCTCATCCAAACGGCACAGTTTAGTTGTCCAACTCGTTTTGGATGCTCTGGGGCATCTTGGGTGGCACTAGTCACCAATGATGAGGCAGTGAGTTGATCTTTAACTGTCTAACCTGAGTACTATAGTGTTCATCTAAGAAAGTTGAACAAATGGTGAGAAATTGGGCTCCTCTTAGTTGAAAACACCACAGAGAAAGAAATTCCCACATTACTACAACAGTGTTTTTCCCTAGTTAGTGTTTTATCAACAACATTTTATTTGGCTCCTCCTGTGGTACGCTAGCATAAACAAGGAATTGAGAGTGGAGGAGTAAAGACAGAGAACAAGAAAGCAAAGAGGAAAGGGAACAGAAGAGACTGGCCCATAAAGTACAGATGCATCCTGAGATGCATTCATCTGGAAACAGTGGGCTGGGGTGACCTAGGCAGATGGTTAGGTCAAAGGCCTATGGACCAAATATTGATGTCTTACTAGCTCAGACAAATTGTACTATCCCTTAGGAATGGATTTCCTGACTTTATGTTATTTCATTGCATGTGCTGGAATAAAAACACCCATGGGCCTCCTCTGCTGGGAAGTCAGCAAAGATCTGTCTGCTTCCCTGTGCATTTTAATACCTGTCAGCTGACTCGCAGCACCAAATAAAACACAAGCATTCAGCGATGACAGATGGATTTGTTGCCCCGGAGGATTTGGGATCCATAAACCAACAAATGGATTCACTCATCTGTAGAAGTTGTTTTTTCATCTGTGACAGCTATAATGCAGATAACATTATTCATTCAAGGTAAAATCCAAACCAACATAAAGGCCATGCACAAATCCTGTAGCACAATTTACAGGGAAGTCTTAAAAAAGCCCTTAACTTAGGGCTTAATTATCTCTAAAGCAGAGGGGGGATCAGCAAGCTGGACCTCAGACAACCACCATTAGATAATGTACATTAACCCCAGCATAAATTTCAGAAAAGGCAGGCTCTATCCAGAAAGGCCCCGAGAAGATCAGTTTCTTAACCAACTTCATGCACGTTATTCCAATAGCCTTATAGGGCCAGAATCCTCTTCTGGTCCCACACTTGCAGTCAGGAGGTGGACAGCACAGGAGGAGGAGGCTTGCTGCAGTGAGTTTTCTAGGTGCTGGTGCACAGCTGAAATAAAGCAGCCCAAACACAACTGGGAAGAACAAAGTTCTTTTCAGCTGAACTTGACTGAAAATTTACTTCGTGATTGGGCTGAGGTTGAAAGGAAATCTGCAGATGAGCCTTTATTCTTACATGTACCAAAATAGGTGACTGTGCAAAAGCAAGGTGAATTCTGCTATTCTTACTCATCTGTGCCTAGACCTTAGCCCTTCAGGGATCACACTGTCTGGCTGAAGCAGAGCAGCAGAGTGAAAGAGGTATAATATTAAAACTACTTATTCTTTTTAGCACAACACATTCTTCTGTAATACAGGAGACAACAGGGTTTTATTACATGATGTGCAGCAGGTAGGGTGATTCCTTCCAAGAAGAACATAATCACATAGAGCTAAAGGTGATCTCTGAAGTCACCACGACGAAGCCGGTGTAGATACCTACTATATAATCTGATAAACTTTCGAAATTCCCTCTTAAAAGTAGTTAGGGTTTTTTGCTACTTATTTGTCCAAGAAGAAAGCTCCTCCATATCCTCAGTGCTGCAATGTTTTGGGGTATCATCTGCGTGAAAGAGAAACCATCTTTTTCTGATGAGTTTGCACCACACCCAGATAGGACATGATATTTAAACCATTACTGCAATAAAAATAATAAACAGCAGCGTTAATCATAATCAGAAAAGCATGTATTCGTCTCTCACTAGCCATATAAAATATAGGTAGGGCCTGTCTGGTTTTATTTATGTACTCAGAGGTTCTGGTATTAAACTGGGCTATTAAACATCAAGCTCAGTGCTGGGGGGGGAAGGCAGAGGGGTGCTTCTGCCAGTCAGGGAGGTCAGTGGGATAGAAACAATGACCAGTAATCACCACTAATGGCTGGGCCATTAGTACTGATGAGGCACGAATGTCAGAGACCAGGTGCGAGTGACACAGGGAGAGGAGTGAGCACTAATTGCCCTATTCAGAAAATGTAAATGTGCTCCCAGCCTATGCGACAGCAATGGAAAGGCAGGGCACTGCCTACAGACCTCAAAGAAGGCATGGGAATGAGAGCTTGAAGAAGTTTCCTAGGTCTTCTCCAGCCTAGCTGCCTGTGAGGCTTCCCACCAGCATTTTACCTACAGCCAAAGCCTCAGAAGAAGGCAGGGTGGCCTTTTACCCAGGGGTCCAATAGTCCAGTTAATTCAATTTAATTTAATGTATTTCATTTCATTCCCATTTCCTACTTTACCCCTTGCTTGTAGCCAGGGTTGGTTTATCCTATCACACAGGTGTTCGGTGTTTCACAGGAGTAAGCTACAAACTCTTGCTGAAATGATGGGACATAGAGGGTCTTTGGATGACCTGCATAGCTATAACTGAAAAAGTCCCTATCATAACTGTCTAATGCAGTAATGTCCTCAGACTCCTTTGCCCAAGGAACATCTGTAATGGCTCCAAAACCATCTCCGATTGATAAGAAACATGTCTCTGCAAAAGGCACTTTGTTAGTAAATAATATGAGTGTACAACTGCTCCGACAAAGCACAGTTAGGTTCATCTCACCTCTTTTTTTCTAAGAGCTGTGTCTCTGGACCCTGGGTGTCAGTCTCTTCTCCCAGGTAACAAGCAGTAGGACAAGAGGAAATGGCCTCAAGTGAGCCAAGGGAGGTTTAGATTGGATATTAGGAAAAATTTCCTCTCCAAAAGAGTTGTCAGGCATTGGACCATGCTGCCTAGAGAAGTAACGGGGTCATCACTCCTGGAGGTATTTAAAATACGTGTACATGTGGCACTTAGGGACTTGGTTTAGTAGGGGACTCAGCAGTGCTGGGTTAATGGTTGGACTTGATGATCTTAAAGGTCTTTTTCAACCTGAACAATTCTATGATTCACCCTGCCTGTCTCAGAGCAAAGCTGGGACAGGGTAAATTGCCTTTGGGAGGTGCAGACTTTTCCTGTGATTATAAAGGGGGTTTGGCTGCCTAGTATAGAGAAGAGTCTTAGTCAAATAGCTGGAGTTAAGTGAGAAAAAGCCCTCCCCAAAGATAGATGTGACACAGTGTAAATGAGAAGACTAATTTTAAGCTCTCAAGTGTGTCATTTCTATCATTAGACAAGCATCAGGCATAACTCCATGGCCACGGATGAGCTCTCTCTCGCATAGATTATCTACAGCTCCTGACTACCTTTGGAACAGTCCTATGAGAAAAACTTAGTTTGATTTTGGGACTTTCTGGGCTGTGCACCAGTTTAACTAAATCAGTTCAAGTGTTCAGTTACAAATATCTTAAAGGAGGGAAGAGCAGTATTGGTATATCCACCTTTTAAAATCTGCTTTAAGGGAAGAAAAGCTCTTTTCACACTAATGAAGAGAGAGAAAGTTGGGGAAGAAATTCTCCATGACAAATCTCTTCTGTACCTACTACTGGAGTTCTAATCTTGCCTTATGCACACTCTGAGCACCCTTCCAGCACTGGATCTTGTCCATTTTAGTATGACTGTAGCAGTCGATTGCAGTGTGTGTGTAAAACAGGGAGTCTTTAAAACACATTTGCTGCCCCTTGTGTAAGGAAGTTGTGTAAACCATGGGAAAGCTGGATTGAGGTGGCTGCTCTTATGTGCCCACAATGTAATTCAACTACAAGCCCTACACTAAGTTGTCTTTACTACTTGGTTAGGCCTGGGGAGGCACTGCCCACTGAGACTCATCTAAGCAGCGGAAAGAAATGTGCACTTGTACTGCTTTGTCGTGGTTTAAACCCAGTCAGGTTACTTGTTCGCTCACTCCCAGTGAGTGGTGCCGAGCTGACAACAATCGAGGTCCATCCGTCCCCCCCCACCGGGGCTCTCCCCTTCCCTGCTCCCGGAGGAACGGGGAGGAGGATCGAGAGAGTGCAACTCCTACGGGTTGAGACAAGAACAGTCCAGCAACCAATGTACAACACAAATCACCACCGCCACTATCAACTGCAACAATGATAAGGGAAAATAACAAGGGAAGAGAATACGATACCACTGGCCAAGAAAACGAGTTCCACCCAGAAGCCTGTGTCCTTCCGGGTAACTCCCGGTCACCCCTCACCCCGGGCATGACGTGCTGTGGTATGGAATACCTCTTTGGCTTGCCTGGGTCAGGCGCCCCATCTCTGCTTCCTCACAGCTTCCCCTCCTCCTTGGCAGATCATGAGCCTCACAAAGCCCTTGGTCAGGGTAAACATCACTTAGCAACAACTGAAAACATCGGCTTCACCAACACTGTTCTCAGGCTGGAAGTCAAAACACAGCACTGCACCAGCTACCACAAAGGAAAAAACATGACTGCTACTGCTGAACCCAGGACATGCTTGAACACAGGGACTGAGATCCATGCTTACAGCTATTTCATGGCTCTTTAATCTTTGGCTATTAGATGAGAGTGATGGCTTGGCTACCCACAGGGTATGTAGGGTGCAGGCTGATTTTATTATGCCTTTAGAGCTCATCGTTAGCTTGTCAAATAGCTCCCCGCTGTCTTCTGATGGCCTCAAAAGCTTCTCCATTGCATCACCTCTGGTATCCTACATAATACGACAGACAACATCTCAGTCCTGGCTCTGCTTCTTCATCTTAACTCTTCCTTCCAAGCCAAATGCTATGGAAGGACAGCATGCTCCTCTGCATCAGCCTGGTCTTGTATGCACTTTGCATAACATATTGCATGCACATGTATGTGCAATGTATATAGAGCAAAATTATAAATACAGTATTATTCCTATGAGTTCTGAGGGTCCAAAGAGCAATGACGCACAAACACCTCCCCGGAAGCAGTGGCTTCACACAGTGATATTTCAGATAGAGCTATGTATCTTCAGATAGCTATTGTCAAAGTCCAACAGGTTTTCAGACTCCAACAAGAGTTATGTATATTAACCTGTTGCTTGAAATAATCACTGCAAATTAATTAGTTGCCTTTGCAATTGTGATTTGTGTATTTAAAATTAACAGGAACATTCCCAATATGGGGAAACACACCAAAAGTCGGAATTTAGCCAAACTGAACTTCTGATTCTCTCATAAAGGATAGTATGCAAAAGTACCAGTTTACAGCCGAAGACGTTTGTCCTAAGGCATGAACACAACGCATGCATGTGTGTGCCCACTCAAAACCACACACACACACACTATAATTAGATCAAAATGTATTGCTGTTTATAATCTCCTAACTGTGATACCCCTATTATTTATTACTGAAACACATCTGATATGCTAAAGGAAAATAACACTTGTCAAAACCTACCTTTGCAGATTCTGTTGTATTCTGCTTATTCATATTTGTCTTTCGTTTTGAAGTGTCTCTCTTGTTTTCTTCCAGATGGCTATGAAAAACATATGAGGAGCTTAGAAAAAGGTTCCAGAGTATGAAGAAGAATTTGTAGCACTGGAGAATACGTACAGCTTGCCACAATCAAATGATTAAAAAAGAGGAAGTCTCACAAAAGCAGGAAAGAAAAGGAGATGATAGCAGGGGAAAAGGGTAAACTGCCTTGCTTAGTCCTTACAGTGCAAGCCATATAATGGCAAGAAGAAAGATAACTGATGGGTAGTATTTTAAGGCATATTAACCCAATTACAAGTATATTTTTACAATCGTAGCTCCAACATTTATCACACTGCATTTATTAGACCTCTGTGCTAGGTTATGTCAAATGAAACGCTGTGAAACTACAGCATTTCATTAAATCGCTGCCGGAGCAGGGTATTCAATCCTGATACTCTAAAACCACATGATTTTATCAAAATCTTGGAAATTGAAGCAATCACTAAAAGGTGTCGGGAAATTAAAATGTTCTGTCTCAGTGAAAGAGATACACTCCTTGTAACATATATCAGTGGTTTTTTTTAAAGACACATTACTATGCAGAGAAAAGGCATCAAATACAGGAGACATAGTAGATTCCAGAAAAGCCTAGCTGCTGCAATTTTTCATACTTAAAAATAGACTGTAAGGGCAAAAGAGCTGAATTTCTTTCATAATTTGTTTTGTTTTATTTAGGTTTTTTACCTATTCCATACATAATTCTCTGATTGATCAGGTGTCTGCATGAAAGAAAATCATGCAGGATTTACAGGCAGTGTTGCAAAAGGCGAATGAATGTTTCCAGCTTAGTCTTTCAAAAGTTTGACCCATTTTATGTACCTTTTAATATGTTCAGATCTGGCATTTGGCCTTGCAAGCAAACATTATGAGGGATCAAAGGACGCTTAAAATGGCCCTGAGGGTGTGAAAAGGAAGATATAATAAATTTTGCATCCTTTCTTATGGAGGCTTTATCTTGCAATCCTATGCTTTCATTTACCAAAACACTCCTGAGTACATAGCACCCATAACTGAAGGGTCACAAAGATACTAGCAAATAGGAATCTACCTGACTCTGTAATGACTTTCATATTGCCATTTACCAGTGCAAAATTAGCTCAAAGAAAAATTAAGGCATTTGAGAGTAGAAATATTTTATAACCACACTCTAGTTACTCTGTGCTGCAAGGAAGCAATAATGGTGTTCAGTGTTATTTTATACATCACAGGGCATCACACGTTGCCTCCACATGAAGTTCTAGGGAGCAACGGGTCTCCTGTCTCTGTCCTAACTAGTAGCTTCACATACATGTTTCAGATACCCTGGAGTATCTAAAGTGGCACTGTACACCTATCTCAAGCATCTAAATCTCACTCTAAATGACTATCTAAATCACAGGAAATCAGATTTCCATGAACTTCCTCTAGCTGAAAAATTACCCACACCAAAGCATGATGAGACCATACAAACTAGTGGGTGTTTTGCCAGCGTTTTAACCTAAATTGCATTGTAATCTGACCTTGTTCAGTCACTCTGAAAAGGTGATCAAGTAAAAAAGTGCATAGTGTTCAACCCTACACTGCAGTTGTGCAGGTCTGACCTAGCTGGTAAAATCCCTATGGGAGAAGGCTCAAATTTGCAAGAGGTAGGTGCAAGAGGATCCAAAGTCTTCATCAAGCTTCAAGTCGTTTAATGCCAGAGTATGTCCTGGAAAAAAGTGGTTTATAGTAGAAATGTAGGTGTAAGGAAATGAAAGAAGGAATTGTGCCTTCTAGCTGTTATTCTTAGATGCTAACAGCACAGTTCTGTATCACATGTTGCTCCTGCAAGCAGTCACATATGGCAGTGCTGGAACATCGAGTGAGGGTGGTGTGCTGGGTATGCAGAGTCGGGGTGACGTCTGATGTGGTAAATGTTGAAGGACCCCTAAGTCCACACTTCTCTGCAGATCATCAGTTGTGTTTTAGGAAATTTCATAGTGTTGCAGATATAAATGAAAGCAGCACTGTCCAGTAACCAATCTGTAATTGGCATCCTTCAATGACTTCTGTAGATGTGTCTATGCCTAAAGACTTGAGTTGTGCCTTAAAATTTCCAGGGAGTCAACTGCCCAGTGATGACTGTCAAACTTTAGAAATAGCTGATGTATTTCATTATAACTTTTCAACAGATAAAGATAAAAAGAGATAAAAAAAAGAAAAAGATAAAAAGAGATAAAAAAAAAGAAAAAGATAAAAAAGTACAGAAAGGACACCGTTAGAGTGTAAAGGTTTATGGGGTCTAATACTGACTTCCAGGCTTGTGTACTAAATTCAATCTCAATTGTATTTGCACCATAGGTTTTACAAGAACATCTTTTTTAAGTGATGTCCTGGCCTGGGCTATCTTTGCCATTACATCAAAGACCATAATGCTGTACTGTTCGGAAAGCTTGGAGAAGATAGACATTATTACTGGACAAACAAGACATCAAGATAAAGGAAAAGGAAGAGGAATTTTTAAACTCATCTCCTCTGTATTGTCAATTGTTCCACATTTTGCCATCCCATTTGGAGGTGTTCACATCACACACCAGGCAAAGAAGCTATGGCAAACTATTGAACTCATTGCTATGAGGGGCATGTTCCCTGCTATTCCTGTATTTTAAACAGAGGTCAGCTAGCTCACAGTAATTATCAAGTTATTGATTTACTGGGTTAAAGCTGTTTTTGCAATTGCTTTAGAGGTTTAACAGTGTTGTATTTCTTCCACATCTGTACTTGACGTTATCCCCTATTGCACTGAATGAAGTCACACTGTGTGAAAAGAACAGTGGCGTCAAGGCTGTAGCAAACCAAAATTAACGCTGTGTAAGTAAAACCAAATAACACCAAGGTGGTAATCCCCTGTGGTCTAGTCTTTTTCACATAATTTATTAAAAGGTGGCTGACGGAGTTACCCTTTTCGCATCATTCCAACACCAGATTAAGTGCTGCTGGTAAAGCAAGATCAGGTAACCAGTCCCCAGGTGCTGAATGAGCAACGCGCTGCGGTGCTGGAGTTTACCCTCTTTAATGAACTGACACTGTATAACGAACACAGTGGAGAATTTAAAGCAATTTGCTGGAAAACGCCTGTAGGAAGAGCTACCTATAGCACAGAGAAAGGTCTGAGGGGTCAGAGGAGAGAGTGCTGCCCAGGGAGTTACAAATCTGGCTCTGACTGTGCTGGCCAAAGTCCCTTGAATAAGTCTTAGGCTGACTTCTGCCTGCAGTAGTGCTTTGTGTTAATTAGGGCTCTGAAGACAAGTACTAAGGATTGTCAGAGTCTTCCCATGAAAAGGAACACAAACTGCAGGAAGCAAAAGAGAATCCAACCAAAATCAAACACTGCACAAAGGCATGCGACAGAAAGATCCAACAAAAAGAAAACCCAAAGGGTGAATCAGCTCTTCTGTGCTAAAGATGTATAAACAGTGTGTCAGGAGTGGTAAGGATGTGGTGAATCCAGCAGGGAATGAGTCACAGGTAATACAGCTGTGACTTCTGTCATCACATTTCTTCCTTGCAGACTCACATATCCTCCTGGTACCGCTCAAGATGCAGCCAGCTGCTCATTCCTGCAGCTGTAGGATGGATTTTCCTGGAGACAGTACTATGTCCCATCTAAATAAAAATGAGGAGTTTCAAGAAACTTTACGTTTTACCTATTTTTATTAATTTTCCCCCTCAAAATCATAAAAGAGGAGTTACTAAAGTCAAACCCTGAAATCTGTAGCTAAAAACACAGCCAGAGAAGGTCTAAATTCTCTGCAGCTACTAAATGTGGGATGTAACTGGCTGCTGGTGCTCTTCCATTGACTCATCCCATCCCACAAGGACCTGAACTGCTTCCCCACCTCAACTATCTGAAGCAAAACAATAAGATACACCTATACTTCATATATGATTGTGTACATATAATACATACTCCACCTGAAAATTGATCTCTAAACTGATTGCCAAAGACTACAGGCAGAGACAGTCCCACTTCTCTGGGAAGACTGTTGCTTCCTATCTCACATGTTCTACTCAGATACTTGCAGTGACTCATCTCTGCCCTTGAAGAGCTCTGCTTTTTTGATGCCATCACACCTATGCTCCCAGGAGTGAAAATGCCCCCCCAGGGGCAGTTAGACAAGGCAGGATTCCCTGACACGCAGCAGTAGTTAACTAGCAGTTTGCTGTATTAATCTATACTCCCTCAGTTATTGCTCACGCTGCACTCCCCTGCAGAGTTATGAGGGAGACACTATCCACCCTTGATCAGCTCCTGGAAAGCTTGCACTGACAGATATAGCCCAAGACATG